>NC_056737.1:1737912311-1737977311 GCF_019279795.1 Protopterus annectens
AACAGGGCGCTGGATAGATGGGGTAAAAAGGTTTATACTTCAGCAACCTTGGCAATTAGAGCTTTAAACTGCCAATTTCATATGTTAAAATATCAGCAACATGTTATTGGGCTACTTAAGCAGAAAATGATGATTCCTGACTGTGTGGAAAATAGACTTACAGGATTTAATGCTATCTGCTGAACAAGTTGGAAAACATACTTTGCAATGTGGTTTTGATTCTTTAGAGGCCTCTTGCAGGCTGCTGTTACTGGGTCTGTGCTTAGAAGGCATGCTTGGCTTAAGGAGCAATCTTTGCCTGATCATGTTAAAGGGAAGTTTTTGGATGCTCCTCTAAATCAGGACCGCCTGTTTGGCAACAAGGCTGAAGTTTTAAAGATGGAAGGTAAAGCTAAATCTATGCAAACTGTTAAAGATTTTTTACATGTTTAGCCTCTTAGATTTAGTAGGCACTTCCCTAAGAATTGGTCTTCTCAAGCCAAACCCAGACACAGCAAAAATCCCAGGTTTCAGTCCCAGGGGACTTGCAGAACTAAGCAGTGGGGGGCCTCCACTTCCAAGTCTGGGGATAATTAGACACCCCCCTATGGTAAACTGTCTCAATGACTTCCTTTTAAAATTTCCACTTGTCTTCTGACTGCCCCTTTTGGGGGGGGGGGATGTTGCTCTTCATGCAAAGAACTGGGATCTCGTTACCCAGGACAAATTAGTTTTAAATAGTGTCCCAGGGATACAGATTTCACTTCCACACGTTGCCAACGCCAAGTGGGTGGCCGGACCTACCCCCAACGCCAAGTGGGTGGCCAGACCTACCCCCAAATCAGTGGGCAGAGGCTCAAAAACCAGCACTATCTCTCAAGCATGGGGGGCTATTCAACTGGTACCAGAAGAGGAAAAGGGACAAGGTTTGTACTCCAGACTTTTCCTGGTACCCAGAAAAGACAAATCATGGTGTCCAATCCTGGACTTGTCTACTCTAAACACCTTTCTGGAGATTCCAAAATTCAAGATGCTGACTCTTCAGTTACTTCCTATGCTAGGCAAAGACTTCTGGTTGGCAACACTAGATTTAAAAGAAGCATACCTGCACATTCCAATCGGGGAATCTTGCAGAAGATTCCTACGCTTCAAAGCAGGCTACAAGCACCATCAGTTCTCTGCACTGCTCTTTGGCTTATCTACTGCGCCCAGGGTATTCACAAAGTACCTAGCTCCCGTCATTGAATTTTGCAGGCAAAGTATCCAAATATACCCATACCTGGACGATTGTATAATTCAGGCAGAAAGCCAGGACATACTTTACAATCATCTGGCGTTTGTAAAAAGGGTTCCAACTAGTCTGGGGTACACCACAAACTAAAAGAAATCACAGCTGTTACACTGTCTGCAAATTACATTCCTGGGAGCAAGCTTGAATGCAACTTCCCAGTTGGCTTACCTCACGCCAGGAAAGCAAATTCATTTGACAACCTACTTCAAACAAGTGGCCACAAAAACCCTGCTATCTGCAAGACAAATACTGCAAGCCTTGGAGTTCGTGGCCTCTTGCATTCTTCTAATTCCATATGCAAGACTGCATATGAGGAAACTACAGTGGTGTCTAAAAAGCCTATGGAATCATTCACAGCCTAGAAACAATGATTCCTATCATACCTTGCCTACGCCTAGAGTTCCTTTGGTGGGCAGAGGCCTGCCACCAATACAAGGGACTTCCTTTCACACCACCCCCTGCCCCCAAACCCTAACAGATGCATCAGACTATGCATGGCGGGCTCACCTGGCAGGGAAGTGCATTCAGGGCAAATGGAACCCAACTCAAATGCACCTGCATATCAATCAAAAAGAAATGTTAGCTGTACAGAATGCTCTGACAGCCTTCAAGGACTACATTCTTCTAGGACAGCTAGTGGTAAAGACTGACAGCACGGTTGTGGTACATAAACTAGCAGGGGGTACACATTCTTACCCCCTCTGCAGACTAGCCATAGCATTGTGGAACACAGCATTGAGCTACCAAGTGCACCTACAAGCTCAATTCCTGCCAGGAAAGTCAAATACACTGGCAGATGGACTAAGCATTTCATGGACCCACACGAGTGGAAACTGGGACTAAGGATTTTCAACATGTTGACAAGCTAATGGGGGAGCCCAGATATAGACCCAGTTTGCCCCCAAAACTACCAATTCGACAAATGTTGCACAAGGACTCCACAAACTGCCTGGAAAGTGGATGCTCTGTCCTTCAGCTGGAAAAACCTATCAGTGTATGCCTTCCCCCCACTGCCTCTGCTTTCCAAAGTACTACTAAAAGTCACAGGACAAACCAAGGATGATTTTGATTGCTCCAGACTGGTCGTGCCTACACTGGTACCCCCTCGTGTGCAGTGTCACTGTTACCTCCATGGCACCTGCCTCAGACTCCTTCCCTGCTGTCTCAGCAGGAGAACCAGATTCTGCACCCTCAGCTTCCATCACTGAACCTTGCAGCCTGGCTAATCTCCCTTACCATCCCTCAGCAACTCTGTGATGGATGCCATCTTAGAAGCAAGGAGGCCTAGTACTAGAAAATCTTATGCTGAAAAATGGAAAAGATTCTGTGCCTGGAATCAATCTCAAGGGATGAGCACAGCAGCGCCCAGTTTACCTCAGATTTTACAATACTTAACTGAGATGCTTCACAAGGGCCTGTCTTTTTTTTCCTCCATTAAAATCCGCGCATCAACCATTTCAGCTCATTATAACACAACTTCCCCTCTTCTCTCATCCACTGCTCAAGCAGTATCTGAGGGGCCAAAATTTCAGACTGCCCAGGAGAGCTCCAAACCCAGCCTGGGACCTTAACTTTGCATTTGGAGAAACTCACTCTACCTCCTTTCAAGCTAGCTGTTACTGCAGACTTAAAATTTCTTTCTTGGAAAACAGCTTTCCTTTTAGCAATCACTTCAGCTAGAAGGGTATCTGAATTACAGGCCGTTATGGTAGTGGAGCCTTTCATCATCTTTCATGCGGACAGGGAATCACTCGGAACCAATCCATCCTTCATGCACAAGGTGGTATCCGGTGTGGCTCTTAATCAGTCCATTCATTTGCCAACCTTCTTTCCCAATCCACAGAACAAAGGGGAACAGATTCTGCATTCCTTGGATGTGCGCAGACAACTTGGATTCTACTTGGACAGGACTAAACCTCAAAATCTAAACTACTGGTAGCATTTGCTGCAGGGGCAGAGCGGAAGGCTATTTCAAAACAAACCATTTCTAAATGGATAAGCCATTACATTAATTTCTGCTTTAAGCACCATGGGATCAGACCTCACTCCACCAGGGCTGCATCTACTTCTACAGCCTTTCTCAGAGGTGTTCCTACCAGGGGCATCCTAGAAGCTGCTACCTGGAGTTCTGTACATACTTTCACCAAGCATGATCATCTGCCAATTTTATCTAAATCCAGAGCTGGCTTTGCCACTGCAGTCTTGCAGGGCCTTATAGCTGGCCCTAATGCTATCTAAACTCCTCCCAACCATAGCTTTGGGAATCTACCCAAATGTAATGACTGCAACAGTAAAACATGAAGAACATAGTACAGTTGTGTACACTTACCATAAATGTAGATGTTAGTGTATTCACTGTTGCAGTCCTGGTTACCCTCCCTCCTGCCCCCCAACGTCTTTTGGCTATACCTCTACTTTCCTTTACTATGCTTAAAAGCCTTTTTGGTGTATTTGCTTTTTTGTTGGAGGTATACCTTTGTGTTTTTGTTTAATTTCTCCCCATTAGGGGGTCACCTGACATCTGGGGCAAGAAAAATGATGTAATGGCATCTGCTGCATGTTTTATTCCCCTGACGTCATGGAAGAAGGGACAGCAACTGACGCAGGACCCAAGACGTTGTTAATCAGGGCAACTTGCAAGCAGATTACCCAAATGTAATGACTGCAACAGTGAATACACTCAACATCTACATTTATGGTAAGTGTACACAACTGTACTTCACTGGGTCTTAAGGAGCAAGGTTTGCCTGATCATGTTAAAGCTAAATTGTTGGATGCTCCCTTGAATCAGGACCGTGGCAACAAGGCTGAAGTTCTTAAAAAGGTGGAAGATAAAGCTAAATCTATGCAAACTGTTCTGATTTCTTACAAGTTCAGACTCCTAGATTTAATAGGCACTGGCCCTCTCAAAATTGGTCCTTTCCAGCCCCTTCCAGGTCTTCTCAAGCCAAATCCAGACACAGCAGAAACCCCAGGTTTCAGTCCCAAGGGGGACAAGACTAGGCAGTGGGGGGTTTCCGCACCCAAACCTAGGAGTTGTAGGACTCCCCCAACCCCCCCCCCCATTGAAAACTGTCTCAATGACTTGCTTTTAAAACGTCCAAGCACTTCCCAACTGAATGCTCCTTTAGGTGGAAAGATTGGTCTGCAGGTCTAAAACTAACTCATTACCCAGGACAAATGGGTTTTAAATAGTGTCCCAAGAATATAGATTTAATTTCCACACATTACCAACACCAAGCGGGTGGCCAGATCTACCCCCAAATCAGTGGGCAGAGGCCCAAAATCAAGTACTCTCTCAAACATGGGGGCTATTCAGTTGGTACCAGAAGAGGAAAAGGGACAAGGTTTCTATTCAGGACTTTTCCTGGTACCCAGAAAAGGCAATACATGGCGTCCTATCCTGGACCTTTCTAGTCTAAACACCTTTCTGGTGATTCCAAATTTCAAAATGCTGACTCTTCAGCTGCTTCATATGCTAGGCAAGGATGCATGGTTGGCAACACTAGACTTAAAAGAAGCATACCTGCACATCCCTATCCAGGGAGTCTGGCAGAAGATACCTACGCTTCAAAGCAGGCAACACGCACCATCAGTTCTCTGCACTGCCCTTTGGCTTATCTACTGCACCCAGGGTATTCACAAAGTGCCTAGCTCCAGTCATTGCATTTTGCAGGCAAAGAAATTTTCAAGTATGATTCTCTGCTGGAGTGTGGGGAGTGCCTTCTGTGTGGAGTCTGCATGTCCTCCCCGCAGGTGGGTGGGCATTCGAAAGACGTGTGCAAATGGGCGTGCCTTTGAAGGTTGAACGTCGAGCTGGCACATTGGCGTTCTTGAAAATCTACTGCCAGTCATTAGCAGACTGGAGTTCCGCTGTGGCGACCCCTAACCGGGAAAAGCCGAAAGACAACCCATACCTAGACTATTGTCTAATTCAGGCAGAAAGCAAGGACATTATTTTGAGTCATCTGGCCTTTGTTCACAGGGTACTGACTTGTTTGGGGTTCACCATAAACAAAAAGAAATCCCACCTGGTACCCTGTCAACAAATTATATTCCTGGGAGCAAGCTTGAATACAACTTCCCAGATGGCTTTTCTCACGCCAGAGAAACTGATTCATTTGACAATTTACTTCAAACAAGTGGCCACAAAAACCCACCTATCTGCAAGGCAAATACTGCAAGCCTTTGGGGTTCGTGGTCTCCTGCATTATTTTAATTCCATATGCAAGGCTGCATATGAGGAAACTACAGTGGTATTTCAGAAGCCTATGGTGTCAACATTCAAAGGATCTAGAAGCAAGGATTCCTGTCATACCTTGTCTATGCCTAGAGTTCCTTTGGTGGGCAGAGGCCTGCAACCAAAACGCGACTACCATTCACATTAACAGAAGTATCAGAATATGCATGGGGTGCTCACCTGGCAGGGAAGTGCATTCAGGGCAAATGGAACCAAAGTCAAATGCACCTGCTCATCAAAAGGAAATGTTAGCTGTACAGAATGCTCTGACAGCCTTCAAGGACCACTTTCTTCCAGGACAACTAATGGTAAAGACTGCAACACCACTGTCATGTGGTACATAAACTGGGTACACATTCTTACCCCCTCTGCAGACTAGCCATGGCATTGTGGAACACAGCCTTGAGCTACCAAGTGAATCTACAAGCCCAATTCCTGCTAGGAAAACAAAGTACACCGGCAGACGGACTAAGCAGAAACCTCATAGACCCACACGAGTGGAAACTAACAAAGGTTTTTCAACATGTTGACAAGCAAATGGGGGAGCCCAGATATAGACCTGTTTGCCTCCCCCCAGAACCATCAACTGGACAAATTTTGCACAAGGATTCTCCACAAGCTAGCTTGGAAAGTGGGTTCTCTATCCTTCAGCTGGAAAAATCTATCAGTTTATGCATTTCCTCCTCTGCTCTCCAAGGTACTACTAAAGATCAAACAGGATAAGCCAAGGACGATTTTAATTGCACCAGACTGGCCTCGCCAACACTGGCACCCCTTCTTGCGCAGCATGTCACGCTTGGCTCCATGGCACCTGCCTCAGACTCCTTCCCTGTTCTCAACAGGAGAACCAGATTCTGCACTCTCAGCTGCAAACCCTGAACCTAACAGCCTGGCTAATTACCTAATCTCTCCTATACCATCCCTCAGTAAATCCGTGATGTTTATCATTTTAGAGGCAAAGAGGCCTGGTACTAGAAAATCTTATGCTGCAAAATGGAAAAGATTCTGTGCCTGGAACCAATCTCAAGGAATGAACGCAGCAGTGCCCAATTTACCTCAGATTCTACAGTACTTGACTGAGATGCTTCATAAGGGCTTGTCACGTTCCTCCAAAATTCATGCCTCAGCCATTTCAGCTCATTATAGCACAGAGCCTCCCCTCTTATCTCGCCCACTGCTCAAGCGGTTCCTCAGAGGGGACAAAAATTTAAGGCCACCCAGGAGAGCTCCAAATCCAGCCTGGGATCTTAAATTTGTCTTGGAGAAACTTGTGCTCTTCCTCCTTTCAAGCCAGCTGCTACTGCAGATTTAAAATGTCTTTCCTGGAAAACAGCTTTCCTTTTAGCAATCACTTCTGCAAGAAGGGTATCTGAATTACAGGCCCTTATGGCAGTGGAACCTCATCTTTCATGCGGACAGGGTGTCCGTCAGAACCAACCCCTCCATGTCCAAGGTGGTATCCAGTGTGGTTCTTAATCAGTCCATTCATTTGCCTACCTTCTTTCCTAACCCTCAGAGCAAAGGGGAACGAATACTGCACTCTAGATGTGCACAAACAGCTTAGATTCTACTTTGACAGGACTAATCCTCAAAGGAAATCTGAACTGCTGGTGGCATTTGCTGCAGGGACAGAGAGGGGAAGACTATTTCAAAACAAACCATTTCAAAATGGATAGGCCACTGCATTTAATTTCTGCTATAAACGCCATGGAAAATCTATCCCACAGGGCATCAGACCCCATTCAACCAGGGCTGCATCTACCTCTACAGCCTTTCTTGGGGGCATCCCTACTAGGGACATCCTAGAAGCTGCTACCTGGAGTTATGTACATACTTTCACCAAGCATTATCATTTGCCAATTTTCTCTAAATCCAGAGCTGGTTTTGCCACTGCAGTCCTGCAGGGCCTTATAACTGGTCCTAATTATATTTAAATTCCTCCTCCCAACCTTAGCTTTGGAAATCTACCCAAATGTAATGACCAGTAGTGAAACACGAACATAGTACAGTTGTGTACACCTTACCATAAATGTAGATGTTAGTGTATTAACTGTTGCAGTCCTGGTTACCCTCTCTCCAGCCCCCTTTCTTCTTTTGGCTGTACCTCTACTCTCGCTTACTATGCTCTAAAAGCTTTTTGGTGTATTTGATTTTTTGTTGGAGGTATATTCTTGTATTTATAGATTTGATTGCTTCTCATTAGAGGGGCACCTGACATCTGGGGCAAGCAAAACTGATGTAATGGCGTTTGTTTTATGCACCTGACGTCATGGAAGAAGGGACAGCAGCCGCAGGACCCAAGACTTTGTTAATCAGGCGGACTGAGGGCTACTGCAAGCAGGTAACCCAAATGTAATAACTGCAACAGTGAATACACTCCAACATCTATATTTATGGTAAGTGTACATAACTGTACTTTTGTTTTCCTCTGAAGAATCTATTGCTTATGTCCATTTTTGCTGACATTAAAAAGTTTACCCATCAAAACTTGATTACTGAAAAAAAAGGCCAGTTATTTTTGGCTCTGGGAAGGAACCTGTTAGCCAAACTTAAGTAGTCTGGTTAACTGCCAAACTTTTAAGTAGTCTGGTTAACTGCACTGGTTCCAGAGCTCTGCAGCATGTCTTCAGTGTGTTTTTAGCTAAAAGTAGCACTGTCTAGTCTTGTAACATTTTCTTGCACACATTTTATTAAGCATCATAACTTGGATTCATGTAACACTAGCAGCCCTGGCACAGACTAGCCTTTGTCTTTCCATTTACTTTAACTATGAACTGTGTAGGAATTCTGTCAAATTGCTGGTCCTGCGAAGTTTTTTTGGAACATAACACTATGGATGTTAAAGTACTTGATGCTTCAGGTATGAGGAAGGCTTCTGATAATGAGCCAGTTTTAATGACAGTGACTCTGTGGAACTTGATACCTTTGTCCGTTGAACTTTAGGGAAGTTGGCTGGAATTTTTATGCTGTGCACCTTACTGATTTTGTTGCTTTGCTGTAGACTCTGTTGGGGAGCATGCCCACAGTTGCTTTCACTTTAGGAACTTAAGGTATATGTACATATGTACCTGCATTTGTGCTTTTTGTAAAATATTTGTAATGGCATCCTGTTGTAATGAATTTTCCTTTAACTTCTAGACTCAGATTGATCATTATGTGGGCATTGCACGGGATCAGATTAAAACAGCAGTTGCGAAGTAAGTTATTTTATGTTCTCGTAATACGTTCCAATATCCAGTTTGTATTCAGCTGAAACAGTGCTATAACTATTAATGCACTGTTAATGGTCTTTTTTTTTAAGAAACCATTCAGGCTGTGCTTCTCAGTTTTGTAAGAAACCTTTGAACTGACAAGTATACTCAAATTCAGCATGAATTTTACCTGTTAGCTTGTGTGTTCAATGTGTGTTAGCTGTTTCTTTGACTTTTGAAATTGGTTAAAGTAGCATTTCACTGCAGTGTGGATAAGCTGATCTTGAATATTGCTGCATCTTAAGAATTGCACGTATTAGATTATTGCAGCAAATTGACACTTGTGCTTTTTTTATTTGGTCCTGTACTATTGCTATAGTGCCTTGGGTTGGAATGTGGCACTTAAAACATGTATTCTGGAAGCAGTGTTTGCTGTGAGATGTAGTTTAATGACTTACTTTCAAAATTCCGTTGTCTGAATGGCCTAGGCTGTTAATGACCTGCATTTCAGTGTGCTTCATTGTGGTTGCTTGTTTAAGTCTTTATTTTATGATTGCATTAGACCCACTAGGCATCTACTTGGGTGACACCTCCAGTGATACATGTACAGATGGGTAATTTCCCTTTTTGAGAAATGGCATGGATAAAAGTGTAGTAGCCATATGTTTTATGAAAACGCAATTTCAGAGGTCACCTTGAAATCAGTAGTGCATTGATGTTGTACTGTTTCACTGTTATGTATATATGCTTGTGGTTTCTTCTGTGGTTTTGTTAGGACAGTTGAGGTGCCTGCTAAATAGACTAGTTCTTGAGTAGCTTTGTTGCATGGGGGCCCTAGGTGGTCTTGCATGTGCATTTGTTATAAAACTAATACGGACTTGGAATAGTTTTCAGCAAATTAACACTGCTTGAAAGCCAGTTGTGTGTTGGATGATATTTTCTGAGTCGTAACCTCCCTAAGTTCCACTGCCACACTGCATCCTGGGGTCTATATTAGATCAGCAAATGCTTAAAAAAGCGAACTCTGATCATGATTGTAAGCTTTTGCTTGCATAAGTTCAAACTGTCAGATCCTAGATTTTTTTCCTAGGGAAAAAAATTGCTGATCCAAAACACACACAACACACACACCAAACAGCAATCCACACACACCTAAAATCTGACACCTAACCCTACACTAAACTATACACACACCACTAACTATCCACTTACCTTAACCCTAACCCTAAGGTCTGTCACTATCGCACACTCACCTCACCCGCTCCCTAACTCACCTAACCTGCCCTAACCCTCACGTCCACACAATTGCACACATACCTAACCTGCGTCCTAACTCACCTAACCCACCCTAACACTCATCCACACAATCGCACACTTACCTGAATCCGACCCGTAACTTTCCACCGCAGCACTGAAAATACCAAAGCAACAGAAACGGACAACCGAATTCTTTCCCTAGGAAAAAATCCGGGTTTCTGTTTCGATATTTTAAAAATTCGCTTAAAGTTCGATCAATCAGCGTTCGCTGATCAAATAGACCCACATCCTAGTAATGCAAACTTGTGTAGCAGTAGGATGTATGCACAGTAGGATGTATGCTTTCATACTCTGCACTTAAGAGTAACTTCTCATTTTCTTCTGACATGCTAAATATACTACTCTGTGCATACTGTTAATTCCATGGCTGGGGATAACCTTGGCATTTCTGTCAAGCCTTCTCTAGTTTGGCTGCCAGTTGGAGGTAAGTAGCACAACTCTACTTCAACCTGGGAGAACATTTGCTGCCTCATCTACTTTTCTTGGTGGTCCGCTTCTGAAGGCACCAAGATAGCTAATCTAACCCCACTTGCTGTCTTTGATTATTCTATACCAGTACAGTCTTGTAAGAGGTTGGAGTTGGAATGTGTTCCCTTCAATGGAGCAAGGAAAAGCCTTTTACAGTCCTCTCCAGACCAGATGCAACTGTGGATGCCTCAGACCAAGTGGACCACATGGTGGACCTCGCAGTAGAAGGGATCTAAGAAGCACGTATATGTGAAGAAAATGGCCATCTTGGCACTGAATTACCCAATCTCTAGTAGGATAGTACATATACTGTACTGTAAACATGGCTTTCCCCTTTTTTGGCTAACAATGCAGTCTTGGAAGAAAGCCTTGGAGAAACATTCCTGAAGACTGCTTCCACCCATTCTAAATTCCATTGCAGCTTAACACATCATGCCCTGCCAAGGTGTTCCTCAGCAGATCCCCACAGGTAGAATTTCATTAGCCGATCTGATTCTTTGACCAACTTACAGCTGAATAAATTGAGCACCACATAAGCTTTGTCAGTAACTACTTTTCTGTAGATAGTGTAGGTCTTTCATGCTTTCTCCCCATTTCCTTGCTCCGTAAAGAAGACTGGAAAATGAGAGGCCTGAAATATTCAGACATCTGGCTGAGACTGCATTCTGTCTTAAGATGGTAAGAGAGACCCTTATTGATGCATTACCCTGTGATGTCTTTATGCAGATCAAGATGACCTGGTACCCTTATCCCAGCTGCATGAGGGATCTTAATTTTGGCTACCTTTTATTCAGCTGTCATGCTTTTCATGAGGAAGAGTAGAAAGGCAGGTAGTTTTCCATCTAGTACCAAAGCTGGAATAAAGGCCCAAAATTAGCAGACTTGACCCTGGTTCTGCATTACCTGTCCTAGTTTACATCAGTCCATATTAGCCTACCATCCTGTGAGCTCCTCAGTCTCCATCTTAAGCCACACACAGTGGTTCCAGCTTGCAACTTCAATTTTGGTTTAAAATTGACTGTGCCACCCTGTGAACCAGCAGCTACTTGTAGTCCTAAAATGTCACCTGGGAAAAGTTCAGTTGTGTGATGTCATACCATAACTGTAGATGTCCTACTTGCTACAGTATTCTTCACTCCTGGGATACCCTGCAGAGGATAGCCAAATGTATGACCAGCATGCTAAAGCCTTTATACTTTACAGGTGCTGTATGTCCCAAGTGCAAGGTGTGATGTACATAAAGTACGAGTGACTAATCCTCAGAACTGAAGTTCCCCAGAAGAACCACTGCAGTAACGTGTTACACCCAGGAAGAGAAGCTGGCGAGAAGGATGCAAGAGTCTTCTGCCAGAAGGAAAATTGGGAAGTAATCCAGGGTAGGAGGGGAGGAACAGAGTACTGCAGTAAAAGGTAGGAAATCAACTGTTAAGGTAAACTATGCTCTTCATAGGCTCATAGATTTGTACTAGGCTAATGGCCCTGGAGCCTTTACAAGCCTAGCCCATAGGATTACCCTGGCATCGTGCCACCTGACATTAATTCCAGTCCCTCTGTCAAGTAAAGCCGCTGGAGTCAAAATTTCTCTTGTGGGACGAGTGAGATGCTCTGACATGTATGGGAAGTCTATTCCATAGCATGGGCAGTCTGGGTCATGAACCTGTCCCTCCAGCATTTTCTGTTTGTGGTAATGAGGTTGAGGTCTCTGGAGCATGTGGTGCGGAGGGATTGGGATTTTTTTAGATGTAGTGTTTCTAACAGGGCTGGGTCACACATGGTTTTGTAAGTCAAGCAGAGATCGCCTCTTGATAGATGATACGAGACAGAGAAAAGCTGGAGTTTGTCCATGTAGGGCATGTGTTTAAGGCCTAGGATCCTCTTCGTGAGGTACTGTTGTGCCCTTTCTAGCTGTTGCAGGTGTTTAGTGAGGTACATGCCAAATGTGGCATTATACTCTGGTTTAATGAGGGAAGAGTAGAGAGAACCTTTTTCTTCCTGGATGCAAAACCCTTAGTAATGATATGTGCCACATAGGACTTTATGACCACAGTGGCAATGTGGTCAAGAGAGAGGTTGCTGTCAACCGGTGTTCCCATATCTCTAACACCTTCTGTGCTCAAGTGGACTACCATCGATGTGGTGGTTCATGAGAACAGAGTTATTCCCAAAGGGGATGGCACATTTTTTTGGCATTGAGCTTAAGGGCATGGTTCTGACACCAGTCGTTGGTCTTGGTGAGGCCTTTCTGCAGGATGTCAACATTACTTGGAGTTAATAACTCCCAACTTGCAATAGACTGCGAACTTAGTCAGCCAGAGTCCCTTCATGTTGGCCTGGACTTCAGAGAAGTAGATACCAAACAGGAGAGGACCCAGGGGCGAACCCTGTGGGACGCCACTCGACTGGTCCGCAGTTTGACTTAGAACCCACAGTGTGAAAGTAGCTAACTCTATCTGCGAACCAGTTTGCTACCCACCTAGTGATATAGGGGTTGATGTCTAGCTTAGTGAGTTTTTCTATTCCTGAGTGAAGGATGGTATCGAAGGCCTTGGCCAGATCAAGCTTGGCGGTATGAACCACCTTGCCTTCATCCACAGCTCTGGTGACTGACTCAGAAGTCAACCAAGTTGAGCAGGCATGAGCTACCCTTCACAAAACCAAACTTTGTGGGATCCAGAGTTTGGAGATTCCCTACATCCTTGTTAGGGCCATGATGCATTCCATAGCTTTGCATATTACTCCTCAGGCTAATGAAGCTATAGTTCCCTGGGTCTCTAGTCGCTCATCCTTTGTGGAGAGGGATGACTGTAGCAGTGCACCATTTGGTTTGGACAGAGCCTGAGGTGAGGCTGTGATTGAACAGGGCATACAAGTGTGGTGCCAGTTCGCACTCTGGTTCTTGTAGAACACAGCCAAGGATAGTGTCAGGTCCCTTAGATGTATTCTTGGCCTTGGACAATGCTGTTTTAACCTGTGCTGCAGTAATACTGGGTGCCTGGCAATCTACTGGTATTGTGATTGGCCCTTTGCAGGGGGGGGGGGGTAAAGTTGGCACTGAATCTCTCAGCCAGTATGTTGGCAATATCTGTTGGCTCTGTATAAGGAGATACCATTGTGCAGTGGCTCAGAGCAAATCTGGGTATTACCATGGAGTTTCTTTACATAACTGTAGAAGGCCTTGTGTTTGTCTTTACTGTCTGCTGCAATTCTGTTTTCATAGCTAGCTTTAGAGGATTTGATGAGAGATCTCAACTTTTTTGTTGAGGCTGATAAGGGAATTTTTCCAGTCTTGGGACTTCACTTTATTCCACATCAGTTTCTTCCTTTAGAGTTTATGGCAGAGGACCACCAGATTGGAGGAGACTGTCTTGGTTCTATTTGGTATGGCAAGATCCATGCATTTGTGTAAGTGTTTGTACAGTGCATTGGTGTATGATTCGGTGATCATGCAACTATTCTCCATTTGTATGGGTGCCATGAAGTTGGCCACCTCTGTTTTTAGGAGCCCAAAGTTAGCTTTGGAGAAGTTTTTCATGGATACCTTGGCAGGGGGTGTGGGTTTCCAAGGTGATTAGTTTGTGGTCAGATCTAACCAGGGAGGAGTTGACTATTGATGTAGAGCAACGGTCGCCCATGTTGGTAATGACCAGGTCAAGGATGTTGCTACCTCTAGTGGGAGTAAGAACAAGCTGGTCCAGGGCATTAGAATTAATGCATTCCAGGAAACTGGTAAGTGTATTGGTATATGAATAGTTTTCCCAGTTAGTGGAGGGGTAGTTGAAATTGCCCAATATGAGTGTTAGGCTGGACCCTAATATTCTCCAGGGTGCTTAGGAACGTGGAGTGCAAGTCTTGGGACATGGTTTGGGACCTATAGCAGGCTGCAACCTGAATCGCTGTCTTGCCCAGTGTTAGCTGCACCTGAAGCATTTCTGATGCATTATGTTGGGCTACCAGTCTGAAGGTGTGTGCATCCTTTATGAATATGGAAACCCCACCACCTTTGGAGCTTCAGTCCAAGTTCTGGGGCTGAAAGGTGTGGAATGAGTTGTAGCCTGGAACTGCAGGGGTTTTTTCTGCTGCTTTGAACCAGGTCTCAGTTACAGCACAAATGTCTGTTCTCCATTTTAAGGAGTGCTTCGAGCGAGTGCATTTTGAGGTTTAGACTTCTAGCATTGAACAGTGTGACCCCCAGACTGCATTTGTCTGTAGCTGTCACGGTGGTAATTTGGTCTTTGGAACAGCCTAAAAAAGGCACTGTAGTGGTTGCAAGAACCTTGGCCAGTATCCCGAAGCCCAGGGGTGACTGAAGCAGGCTATCTCTGGCAAAGAATCGAGGTCAGTCAGTCATGTCATCCCAGACAGACAAGATACTGGATCTCCTTGGAATGACACCAGAAACTTAGCCATTTGTCAAAATCAGTCATTTTCTGCATGTACTGTGGTATCATTCTGGCACATTCTTTACACTGTTGCAGTATTCCCTATTGGGAGAGTAGAAAAGCTGTTGGAAAATATTGGTGGAAGCTGCAAGCTGCAGAGGAGCTCTCTGAAAACTTGTGAAAGATGGTCATGGCAAAATCTGCCTTGGTTCTGGAAGTTACATCCAGCTTGTAATGTTTTAAGTGTGAACAGAAGACCAAGTAGCAGCTTCCAAGATGGATCTAGAATCCAGACCTTGAAAATGCCAGAAGAGGCCACTGCCCTGGTAAAATGAGCACAAGTAGAAGCTGCTTACCATGAAAAGAATAGCAAAAGGAAATGGCCTTGGAATTCCAGGAGGAGATGATTTGCTTAGACACAACCAAACCCATTTTCCTGGCATCAAAGGAAATGAAAAGCTGCCCAGGTTTCCTGATACTGTTTTGTGCGGGTACCTCTCACTAGGATTTTGTGGGGAAGAGCAGAAAGAATGGACTTCAGTTCACTAACCACCACCTTGGTTATAAAAGGATTAGCACTGAGATGTATCCTGTCCTTGTGAAAAAAATAAAGGTGGAACAGCTATGCATGCTTGAAGTTCAAAGACAGAAGAACTAACAGTACAGTCTTAAGTACAGTGTAGGGAAGAGGAAACTGTAGGTTCAAAGGGGGGTCTATTTCTCAATAACATGACTGTAATCTGAGTGCACCACCACAGACAAATGCACTGTACAAATTAAAAGCTCTAATGAAAGGCACAACAAAATAAACTGTACACAAGCAGAAGCCTCTTGTAAAATGGTAAGCAGTCTCTGAAATATTTTGGCTTGCTAAGTTATTGCCATTGGTCAGTCAGCTATCTCCTTTGCGTGGACGCCTAATCTTCCAGTCACATTATATCCAATGAGATGTGGGGAAGATGGACAAGCCCCCAAGTTTAACCAATAGTTAAGCTTCTATTTTTAAGAATGGGTTTCATAGGAATCTTATTCAGGCCATGGTAACAGGTAGCCCATAAGTTTATAATCCAATTTATTTCACATTTCAGTTTTGATTCCGTATGTCTCCACCTCTATTACTTGAAGTACATTCAATGACTTTAAAAAACAAATACATGGGTAGGATTTAGCAAGATGAGTCGCTCTTGTATTAAGGTCCTTGTGTTTAATGTCCCTTAGGTGGCGTAATGCCCCGTCCTTCAACCGTTGATCGTTTTTTCCTACGTAAAATGCAGCACAGTGGCAGGTAGCAAGATTATCCAAATGCTGGCTTTTACACTTGGCAGAAACTTGAATAATTTATTCCTGTATTTGGATGTTTAAAGATGTTCGTGTTTCACTGTTGCAGTCATTACACTTGGGTTATCCTGCTGGCAGACTACCCTCAGTCAGCCTGAATTCCAAAGTCTAGGTCCGGCATCAGTTGCTGTCACCTCTTCCCTGACTACAGTGCGCCAGGGGTATAAAAGATGCAGCAGATGCCATTTTCTTCAGTCTTTCTTGCCGTGCGGTGCCCGAAGCAGAAGCAGTTCGCAAGTGCCGGTCGGCCGACTCCTGAGAATTAAGTGTTCGAATTTCAGATCCGAAGTCTTCATTAAAAGCTAAGTACCCCGTTGGGGAAAACTTTTCTTGCTCCAGACCGACGTCAGAAAAAGTTAATTGTATTTCTTGTGGGAAGCAAATACCTCATAAGGATTTTATTCCTTGCCTAGGCCCTGACCACGACTTTGCTTGTCTGTTTTGTGCTAGATTTAACCAGCGCACTGTAAAGCGCCGGTACGATTTTGCTTTTCACTATTTTGGCAGAAGATTTAATTACACGATGCAGTCTGATATCCAACAGACTACCGCAATTCACAAGAAGCTGAAAAAAGGACAGGCATCAGAGGTCTAAGCTTCTAAGCCAGTCGCCGGTCCGCCGGCTCTCAGGTGCTTTCGCAGTCCCTGACGCCCGCTACTTTGGACCCGCAGGCCGCAAAAGACTCGCATGTGGAGTCGCCTAGGCTGCTGGAAGCTCAAGGTATTGGACCTTAAAACTATTCCCTCAGATGGGTCCGTAGCCGCTGAGCAGGCATCTGCTTCTGAGGGTGTTTTCAGACCCACTCAATTGTACATTAAAGTGACTCCAGTTACAAAGGAAAAGACTAAAGCATCTTTAAAGACAAAGAAACAAGTACAACAGCCTCATGGTCAGGCCTCCATGCCCAAAAAACAGATTATCAAAATGGCCGATGACTGACTTTGATCAGGGGTTCCTATCCTAAAGCAAAATTATTAGATGCTCCATTACAGCATGATACTTTGGTGTTAAAGTAGAAGAGGTGTTAAAGAAAATGGAGGACTGAGCTAAATCTATGCAAACAGTCAGATTTCTTACAGGTACAGCCTCCAAGATTTAGCAGACACTGGCCTACTAAGAATTGGTCCTTTCCAGTGTCAGACCACAAAGGGGCCGATACAGATGCCCAAGAGGCAGATCCCAGCCCCAAGGGTCTTACAGGTCTAAACAATGGGGTGCTTCTACCTCCAAAAGTGAAGACAAATCACAGGCTTACAGGAAACTGTCCCAATGGTTTCCCCCTGCCTACGCCAAGCACTTGTCTTCTGGCAGCGCCTTTAGGTGGAAATCTAGCACTTTTTTTCTCAGGACAAATGGGTCTTGGACATAGTGTCACAGGGCTACAAGTTTCACTTTCATACCCTGCCAAGGGCAAACGATTGGCCAGACCTACCAAAAAAAAACAATGGGCAGAGGCACAAAAACAAGTCTCATCCCTCATGGACATTAGGGCCATTCAACAAGTACTAGAAGAACAGGGACAAGGATTTTATTTGACTGTTCCTGGTACCCAGAAAGGACGAAGCCTGGAGACCAATACTGGACCTATCTATTCTAAACGCATCTGGATATACCAAAATTCAAAATGTTTACCTTACAGCAGCTTCTGCCCATGCTGGGCAAGAAGGCTTGGCTTGTGACTTTAGACCTAAGAGGCATACCTGCATGTCCCAATCAAACATGCAGAAGATACCTCAGATTCAAAGCTGGCGCAATGCACTACCAATTCTCTGCACTGCCCTTTGGCTCATCTACTGTGCCCAGGGTCTTCACAAAGTGCCTGGCACCAGTAATTGCGTTCTGCAGACAGAGGAATTCAAATATATCCTTACTTGGACGACTGCCTCATTCAAGCAGAGAGCAAGGACATTCTACTACAGCATCTGGCGTTTGTAAAAAGATTACTACCATGCCTAGGGTACACAGTCAACGAACAAAAATCAAAACTAGTACCCTCTCAAGAGATAATATTCCTGGGTTCAAGCTTAAATACAACTGCCCAGATGGCTCATCTCATGCCAGACAAAGGCAACTTACTACCTACTTCACACTGTTGGCAACAAAGGCCCAGTTATCTGCAAGAAAAATTCTGCAGGCTTTGGGCTTCATGGCATCCTGCATTCTACTAATTCCATATGCAAGACTGCATATGAGGAAACTTCAGTGGTACCTAAAAAGTGTTTGGACTCAGCATTGCCACAGCCTGGAAAAAATTACTCTCATTCCCTGCCTGCAACAGGAGTTTCCATGGGCGAAGGCCTGTCACCAGAACAAGGGACGGCCATTCACCTTATCCCCAGCCAGGCAGACATTGCCAACGGGTGCGTCAGATTATGCGTGGGGGGCACACATGGCAGGAACATGTATTCAAGGCACATGGTCCGCCATCCAAATGCATCTACATATCAATCAGAGATGCTAGCTGTTCAGAATGCCCTAACAGCCCTCAAGGACCTACTTTATCCGGGGCAACTGATAGACAACACCACGGTCATGTGGTATATAAACAAGCAGGGAGGCACTCATTCTTACCCCCTATGCAGACTAACCATGACTGTGTGGGACACTGCATTGGCTTAACAAGTACATCTGCAGGGACAATTCCTGCCAGGAAAGATAAATACTCTGGCAGACAAACTAAGCAGAAACCTCATGGATCCCCATGAATGGAAATTGGATCCACAAGTCTTCAACATAAGGAAATGGGGATGCCTGGACATATACCTATTTGCCTCTCCTCTCACCTTCCAACTAAAGAGATTCTGCACAAGGACTTATCACAGACAAGCATGGAAAGTAGATTCCCTATCTTTCAGCTGGAAAAACTTAATAGTATATGCCTTTCCTCCACTGCCTCTCCTTCCCAAGGTACTCCTAAAGGTCAGTCAAGAGGCCAAAAATGATACTGATTGCCCCAGACTGGCCACGCCAGTACTGGTATCCAATCCTAAGGAACTTGTCTCATTGCCCAGCCTGGACTTTACCTCAAATACCTCACCTACTGTCCCAACAAAACAATCCAGATCCTGCACAGCCAACTCAAAACCTTAAATCTGGCAGCATGGCGGATAATGTAGTCATACAAAACACTCCTCTCACTAAAGGGTGATGGATGTCATTTTGGAGGCCAGGAGGCCTAGTACTAGAAAATCTTACGCTGGAAAATGGAAGGGATTCTGTGCCAGATGCATGGAATTGACACAGCAGTACCAAATATTCCTCAGATTTTGCAATACTTAACTGAGATGTTGGACAAAGGCCTATCCTTTTCATCAATTAAAATTCATGGCTCTGCCATTTCAGCTCATTACAATACAGCGCCACCAATCTTTTCTCATTTAAGGCAATACCTGAGGAGCCAAAAACTTAAGGCCTCCAAGGAGATCACAAATACCTGCGTGGGACCTCTGTCTTGGAAAAACTCACTCTGCCTCCTTTTGAGCCAGCCGCTACAGCTGATATAAAGTTTTTATCTTGGAAAACGGCTCTGCTCCTAGCAATAACCTCTGCTACAGGCACTCATGGCTGTGGAACCTTTTATGTTTTATCCAGACAGGGTTTCTCTGAAGACAAACCCAGCATTTATGCCTAAGGTAGTGTCCAGTGTGGCCCTTAAACTATTCATCTGCCTACTTTTTATCCAAACCAACAGAATAAGGAAGAGAATTCTGCATTCTTTGGACATACAGACAGCTACGCTTCTACTTTAACAGAACCAAAGTTTTCAGAAAGACTGAGCAACTACTAGTGGCATATGCTGCAGGATCACAAAGAAAGGCTATCTCAAAGCAAACTATTTCAAAGTGGATAGGCCACTGCATTTGTTTCTGCTATTCACAATATGGCAAGCCAGTGCCTAAGGGCATTAGGCCACATTCTACCAGAGCAGCAGCCACTTCAGCAGCCTTCCTCAGGGGAGTAACACCCAAAGACATTTAGAAGCTGCTACCTGGAGTTCAGTGCACACCTTTACAAAGCACTATCATTTACCACTACCATTTACCACATCCAGGGCAGGCTTTGCCACTGCAGTTCTGCAGGGCCTCATAGCCGCTCCTACTGTGATTTGGCTCCAGCTTCCCAACCATAGCTTTGGGACAACCCAAGTGTAATAACTGCAACAGTGAAACACTAAGAACATAGTAAAGTTGTGTACACTTACCATAAATGTAGATGTTGGTGTATTCACTGTTGCAGTCCAGGATGTTCACCATGTTTCACTGTTGCAGTCATTACACTTGGGTTATCCTACTGGCAGGCTACCCGCAGTCTGCCTGAAGTCCATAGTCCTGGTACGGCGTCTGTTTCCGTCACCACTTCCCTGATGTCATTGTGCCAGGGGTATATAAGATGTAGCCGACAGTTTTCTTCAGTCTTTCTTGCCGCATGGTGCCCGAAGCAAAAGCAGTTCTCAAGTGGCGGTCGGCCGACTCATGAGATTTTCGAAATTGAATTTCAGATCTGAAGTCTTCAATAAAGCAAAGTACCCCTTTGGGGAAACTTTTTTCTTGCTCCAGACCGATGTCAGAAAAAGTTAACAATTGTATTTCTTGTGGGAAGCAAATACCTCAAGGATTTTCATTACTGTATTCCTTGCCTAGGCCCTGACCATGACGTTGCTAGTTGTCAGTTTTGTGCTAGATTTAACCAACGCAGTATTAAGCGTCTGTACGATTTTGCATTTCATTACTTTGGCCGAAGGTTTAACTGTTAATGCCGCCGGTGTTCATAAAAAGCGCAAGGAAAAAGAAAAGGACAGGCATCCGAGGTCCAAAACCTATTAAGCCTCCTCTAGGCCAGTCGCTGGTGCTCAGTGAGGTGCTTTTGCAGCCCCTGACACCCGCTACCTCAGAGCCCCAGGCTGCCTCTGTCTCCCACGTTGAGACAACTAGGCCTCTGGATACTCAAGGTATTGGGCCTTCGGAAATTAATCTCTCAGATGTCTGGAGCCGCTGAGCAGGCATCTGCTTCTGAGGGTGTTTTCAGACCTACACAGCTTTTATATCAAGCCAACCTCAGCATCCAAGACAAAAACTAACACAGCTTTAAAGACAAAGAAACAAGTACAGCATTCTTCTGGACAGACTTCCATGCCTAAGAAACAGATGCTCAAAATGGCCGAAGACCTAATTACTTTGATCGGGGGTTCCCATCCCCCTCCTGATAAAAGGCCTAGGCAAGACATTGATTATGATTCCTCTGATCAGGTTTCCATTTCCTCTGACTCCTCTTCAGAACAGGGATTCTCTCTCCCTCCCTATGAGGACTCTGATGCTGAAGAATCTATCCCTTCAGCCTCTCCTCCTGAGGACTATTCTTTTGGGGAAACCCTGCACGCAATGAGGGAGCATTTCCACTGGGAGAGCCAAGATTATTCAGAATCTAAGAAAAGGCTCAGATTTTTTTATTGCCTCAGCACAGACCTCTTGCTATTCCACCTGTACTAGACATTGTTGATGTAGTTTGAGTCCAGTCTGTCTCCTGACTGTTTACCCTCTGCACCAGTTAAGCCAGATAGGTACTTCAGGGTTCCAGATTCTCACAAATTTCTATATAAAAACCCTGCTGCTGACCCATAAACTGTTTCTCAGGGTCCCAAAGGGGTCAAGGCTTCCACTGCAAAAAAACCCTGCCCCCTCTGATAGGGATTCTAGAGCACTGGACAAATGTGGGAAAAAAGTTTACACCTCTGCTACTTTTGCTGTAAGGGCTTTAAATTGCCAGTTTCATATGCTTAAATATCAATACCTAATGTCTCTGCTAAAACAGAAAATGCAGACAAACTCAATGTCCTGAAAACAAAGAAATGCAGGATTTATTGCATGCAGCTGAACAAGTGAGAAAGCATACTTTGCAATATGGTTTTGATTCTTCATAGGCCTCTTGCAGGGCAGCTGTTACAGGCTCTGTTCGAAGGCATGCTTGGTTAAAGGAACAGAATCTGCCAGATCATGTTAAAGCAAAATTATTGGATGCTCCATTACAGCATGATGCTTTGTTTGGTGTTAAGGCAGAAGAGGTGTTAAAGAAAATGGAGGATAAAGCGAAAACTGTGCAGACAGTAAAGGATTTCTTACAGGTTCAGGCACCAAGATTTAGCAGGAAATGGCCTAAGAATTGGTCCTTTCCAGTGTCACCACAGAGGCAGATGTAGATGCCCTAGAGGCAGATCTCAGCCCAAAGGCTCATACAGGCCTAAACAATGGGGTGCTTCTACCTCCAAAAGCGGAGAAAAATCACAACCATATAGAAAACAATGACTTCCCACTGCCAATGCCAAGCACTTATCTGTTGGCAGTACCCTTAGGGGGAAAGCTAGCACTTTGTCACACAATTGGCACATGATCACCCAGGACAAATGGATACTGAATATTGTTTCTCAGGGCTACAGGTTCCATTTTCACACCCTTCCAAAGGCAAAAGGCGTGCCAGACCTGCCACACAATCAGTGGGCAGAGGCACAAAAACAAATTTCATCTCTCATGGACATGAGGGCTATTCAGCAAGTACCTCAGCAAGAGCAGGGACAAGGATTTTACTCTAGGCTTTTCTTGGTGCCCAGAAAGGACACAGCAATGGAGACCAATACTGGACCTGTCTATTCTAAATACTTTTCTGGACGTTCCAAAATTCAAAATGTTGACACTGCAGCAACTTCTGCCCATGCTCAGAGGCATACCTGCATGTCCCAATCAGACCATCTTGCAGAAGATATTCATAGCTGGCTCAATGCACTACCAATTCTCTGCACTGCCCTTTGGCTTATCTACTGCGCCCAGGGTCTTCACAAAATGCCTGGCACCAGTAATTGCATTTTGCAGACACAGGAATTCAAATTTATCCCTACTTGGAGGACTGCCTTATTCAAGCAGAGAGAAAGGACATTCTACTAAAGCATCTGGCGTTTGTAAAAAAAGATTACTAATTTGCCTAGGGTACACAGTAAACGAAAAGAAATAAAAACTAGTAAGCCGCGGTGGTGGTGCTGCGGTAGCATTGTCTCCTCACAGTAAGACGCTGTCCGGTTCAATTCTCAGCTAAAGCGTCGTCTGCATGGGGGACATGTGTGAATGGGCATACCTTCGTTGAAGGTTGTGCGTCAGGGCTGGTAACTCTGCATGTAAAAAATCAACTACCAATCATTAGCGGACCGGAGTTCCACTGTGGCGACCCCTAACTGGGAAAACGGGTGCAAGCTTAATTACAACTGCCCAGATGGCTTATCTCACGCCAGACAAAGGCAACTGACATTACTTCGAAAACATGGCATCAAAACCAGTTACCTGCAAGAAAAATTCTGCAGGCTTTGGGCTTCATGGCATTCTGCTAATTCCATATGCAAGACTGCATATGAGGAAGCTACAATGGTATCTAAAAAGTGTTTGGACTCGCCATTGCTGCAGCCTGGAAACATTAATTACCCTCATTCTCTGCCTGCAACAGGAGTTTTGATTGTGGGCACTGGCCTGTCACCACAACAAGGGACAGCCCTTCACTTTATCCACAACCAGGCAGACACTAACAGATGCATTGAATTACGCCTCCGGGGGCACACATGGCAGGAAAATATGTTCAGGGCAAGTGGTCCGCAAGCCAAATGCATCTTCATATCAATCAAAAAGAGATGCTAGCTGTACAGAAACCCCTGACAGCCTTCAAGGATCTTCTCCATCCAGGACAACTATTGCTAGACTGACAATACTACAGTCATGTGATACATAAACAAGCAAGGGGGCACACATTCCTACCCCCTCTGCAGGCAAGCCATGACTTTGTGGAACACAGTATTGACTTGTCAAGTACATCTGCAAGCACAATTCCTGCCAGGAAAGACACGTACTCTGGCAGACGAACTAAGCAGAAACCTCATGGACCCTCACGAGTGGAAACTAGATCCACAAGTCTTCAGCATGATAAGGAAATGGAAATGCCCAGACATCTATTTGCCTCCCCTCATAACTACCAACTACAGAGATTCTGCACAAGGACTTGTCACAAACAAGCATGGAAGGTGGATGCTCTATCATTCAGCTGGAAAACCGTTACAGTATATGCCTTTCCTCCACTGCCTCTCCTCCCCAAGGTACTCCTAAAGGTCAGACGAGAAGCCAAAAATGATACTGATTGCCCCAGACTGGCCACGCCAGCACTGGTACCCAATCCTAAAGAGCTAGTCTCCAGGCCCAGCCTGGACTTTACCTCAAATTCCTCATCTGACCCAACAAAACAATCAGATCCTACACAGCCAACTCTGAACCTTATATCTGGCTGCATGGCGAATAATATAATCAATCAGAACACACCTCTCAAAAGCAGTTATGGGTGTTATTTTGGAAGCCAGGAGGCCCAGCACCAGAAAATCTTATGCAGAAAAATGGAAGAGATTCTGTGCTTGGAACCAGGTACAAGGAATTGACCCGCTTGTTCCAAATATTCCTCAGATTTTACAATACCTAACTGAGATGCTGGACAAAGGCCTATCCTCATTAAGATCCATGCCTCTGCCATTTCATCTCATTCCATTACGGAACCACCTATTTTTTCACATCCACTGCTAAAGCAGTACCTCAGAGGGGCCAAAAACATACCCCCAAGGAGAGCACAGATACCTACATGGGACCTCAATTTTGTCTTGGAAAAGCTCACACTGCCTCCTTTTGAGCCAGCCAATACAGCAGAGATAAAATTCTTATGGAACACAGCTGTGCTCCTAGCAATAACTTCAGCAAGAAGAGTCTCAGTTACAGGCATTAATGACTGTGGAACCTTTTATCATTTTCCATCCGGACAGGGTTTCTCTAAGGACAAACCCAACATTTATGCCAAAGGTAGTATCCAGTGTGGCTCTTAAACCATTCATTTGCCTACTTTTTATCCAAATCCCCAGAATAAAGGGGAGAGACTTCTGCATTCTTTGGACATGCACATTAACGCTTCTACTTGGACAAAACTAAAGCTTTCAGAAAGACTGAGCAACATTTAGTGGCATATGCTGCAGGATCAGAAGGAAAGGCCATCTCAAAGCAGACAGTTTCAAAATGGATAGGACACTGCATTCGTTTCTGCTATGCACAACATGGCAAATCAGTGCCTAAGGGCATTAGGCCACATTCAACCAGGGCAGCAGCCACCTCAGCAGCCTTCCTCAGAGTACCAACCAAGGATATTTTGGAGGCTGCAACTTGGACTTCAGTGCACACTTTTACCAAGCACTACCACTTGCCTCTTTACTCTAAGTCCAGAGCAGGCTTTGCCACTGCAGTTCTGCAGGGCCTCATAGCCACTCCTAATTCTATTTAGACCCTGCCGCCCAACCTCAGCTTTGGGATTCAACCCAAGTGTAATGACTGACAGTGAAACACTAAACATAGTACAGTTGTGTATATACCATAAATGTAGATGTTAGTGTGTTCACTGTTGCAGTCCAGGTTACCCACCCACCATCCCCCTTTCTTTGCTGGGACTTATCTGTACTTCTCTATTCTATACAACCTGTGTGGTGGATTTGCTTGTAGATGAAGGTATTGTTTATTTTCGTGTGTGCTTTTTATAAGCAGTGTTTAGCCTGCCCTTTTAGGGGCACCTGACATCTGGGGCAAGAAAAACTGAAGAAAATGGCGTCTTGTATCTTATATACCCCTGGTGCACTGACGTCAGGGAAGAGGTGTTAGCAGCCGATTCTGGACCAGGACTTTGGAATTCAGGCTGACTGCGGGTAGCCTGCCAGCAGGATAACCCAAGTGTAATGACTGCAACAGTGAATACACTCTCATCTACATTTGTGGTAGGTACACAACTGTACTTTACCCACCATCCCCCATCTCTTTGCTTGAACTTATCTACACCTCTCTAAACTATACAACTTATGTGGTGTATTTGCTTGTAGATGAAGGTATTGTATATTTTGTTCATGCATGTTTTTATTGGCATTTTTTTAGCCTACCCTTTTGGGGGCACCTGACATCTGGGATAAGAAAAACTAAAGAAAATGGCGTCTGCTGCATCTTTTATACCCCTGGCGCACTGACGTCAGGGAAGAGGCGACAGCAACCGATGCTGGACCTAGACTTTGGAATTCAGGCCGACTGAGGGTAGCCTGCCAGCAGGATAACCCAAGTGTAATGACTGCAACACTGAATACACTAACATCTACATTTATGGCAAGTGTACACAACTGTACTTTGTCTATACTGACAGGCTTTGCATCTTCCACACTTGTGGGAACCCTGTCTGAAATTTAGCCATTTTGGAAAGCTCTCTTTGTTGTATAATCTCAATATTTTTTGTTCTTGAAAACGAACCTTGGTTGTTCACCTACAATAATTTTTTCATCTTCCGTGAAGATAGGGCAGAGCTTCCTAACCACTTCACAAATCTTTTTGATCTTAGTGTTTCACTGTTGCAGTCGTCACAGAGTTATCCCTGCCAGAGTAGCCCTCGTCTGGCCCGAATACCAGAGGCTTAGTATTTGTCTGTTGCTGTCGCTTCAGGACTGACAGGTCGTCCGTATAAACTGACAGCCTACACCATTACATCAGTCTTTCGTGCCGCAGAGCCCAAAGCAGAAGCAGTTTGCACAAGTGCCGGTTGGCCGCTACCTGAGTTTAGTCTTACGAAGTCTTCTAAAGCAAAGTACCCTGTTGGGATCCTTTTTCTTGCACTAACCAATATCAGAAAGTGTCTTTGCTGTGGAAAGCAAATACCACAGACTTTCATCTTTACTGCGTCACTTGCTTAGGCCCAAACCACGATGTCCCCCACTGTCGCTTTTGTGCTTTGTTCAATGCCAGAACTGTACGATGTTAGTGTTTCACTGTTGCAGTCATTACATTTGGGTAATCCTGCTGGCAGGTTGCCCTCAGTCTGCCTGAATTCCAAAGTCCTGGGTCCTGCGTCAGCCACTGTCGCCCCTTCCCTGACGGCAGGTCGTCAGGGGTATAAAAGATGCAGCTGATGCCATTTTCTTCAGTCTTTCTTGCCGCGCGGTGCCTGAAGCAGAAGCAGTTCGCAAGTGCCGGTTGGCAGACTCCTGAGATTTTCGAGTTTCAGAGCTTTAGTCTTTTATAAAGCCAAGTACCCCATTGGGGAAACTTTTTTTTTTTTGCTCCAGACCAATGTCAGAAAATTTAATTGCATTTCTTGTGGGAAGCAAATACCTCATAAGTACTTTCATTCTTACTGTATTCTTGCCTAGGCCCTGACCATAACGTTTCAGGTTGTCTGTTTTGTGCTAGATTTAACCATCGCACTAAGCGTCTATGATTTTGCATTAAACTATTTTGGAAGCAGGTTTAATTATCCAGAAATGTTGTCTGGATAGCCATCCGACTTCCAGAGTTAACAAAAAACACAAAAAGAAAAGGATAGACTACCAAGGACCAAAACCCACGACTAAGCTTCTCCTAAGCCAGTCGCCGGTTCTCAGTGAGGTGCTTTCGCAGCCCCTGATGCCCACTACTTTAGAGTCGCAGGCCGCTACCGACTGCCACGTGGAGTCTGCTATGCTGCTGGACACTCAAGGTATTGGAGCCTATGACGCTATTCCTTCAGATGGGTCAGAAGCCGCTGAGCGAGCACCGGCTTGTGAAGGTGTAATCAGACCTAAGCATCTATACATTAAACAGACTTCAAAGGCAAAGAAGCAAACTCAAGAGCCACGTGGACAGGCCTCCATGCCCAAAAAGCAGATGCTCAAAATGGCCGAAGACTTAATTACCTTGATCAGGGGTTCCCATCCCCCTCCTAAGAGGCCTAGGCAAGAGACTGACTGAATCGTCAGTTCAGGTTTCCATTTCTTCTGATTCCTTTTCTGATCAGGAATATTCTCTTCCCCCATGAGGATTCTGATACTGAAGAATCTATACCTTCAGCTTCTCCTCCAGAGGACTATTCTTTTGGGGAAACCTTAACGTACAATGAGAGTATTTCCACTGGGAGAGTCAAGATTTTTCAGAATCTAAAAAGAGGCTCAGGACTTTCCTGTTGCCTCAACGCAAGCCCTAGCCATCCCACCTGTTGGACATTGTAGATGTGTTTTCAGAGTCTAGTCTTACCCCTGAATCCTTACCTCCAGCTCCTGTTAAGCCTGACAAAAACCCTGCTGCAGACCCAGACTATTTTTCAGGGTCCCAAAGCAGTTAAGGCTTCTGCTGCAAAAAACCCTACCCCCTCTGACAGATTCTAGGGCACTGGATAGATGGGGAAAAAAGGTTTACACATCTGCTACCTTGGCTATAAGGGCCTTAAACTGTCAGTTTCATATGCTTAAATATCAGCAACATGTTATGCCATTGCTTAAACAGAAAATGTTAAACTATTGTGCAGAAAACAAGGAAATGCAAGATTTATTGCATGCAGCTGAACAAGTTGGAAAGCATGTGGTTTTTGATTCTTTAGAGGCCTCCTGCAGGGCCACAGTTACAGGTTCTGTAATTAGGAGGCATGCTTGGTTAAAGGAACAAAATCTGCCTGATCATGTTTAAGTTAAATTATTAGATGCACCTTTACAGCATGATACTTTGTTTTGGTGTTAAGGCAGAAGAGGTGTTAAGAAAATGGAGGGCAAAGCTAAATCTATGCAAACTTTTAAAGATTTTTTACAAGTACAGCCACCTAGGTTTAGTAGACACTGGTCAACAAAGAATTGGTCCTTTCCTGTCAGAGGCAGACCCAGACGCCCTAGAGGCAGATCCCAGGCGCAAGGTTCATTCCGCTCAAAACAATGGGGGGCGTCTACCTCCAAAGTTGGAGAAAACAAATCACAGCCATTCAGGAAGCCATCCCAATGACTTCCCCCTGCCTGCACCAAGCACTTATCTCCTGGCAGCCCCCTTAGGGGGGAAAATTAGCACTTTTTTCTCAATTGGCACATTATAACCCAGGACCAAGTGGGTCTTAAATATCGTGTCACAAGGCTACAAGTTCCATTTCCATACCCTGCCAAAGGCAAACGGCTGGCCAGATATGCCAAAAAAATCAATGGTCAGAGGCACAAAAACAAGTCTCATCCCTCAAGGACGTGGGGGCCATTCAACTAGTACCAGAGCAAGAGTGGGGACAAGGATTTTACTCTACTGTTCTTGGTACCCAGAAAGGACAATGCCTGGAGGCCAATACTGGACCTATCTATTTTGAACACATTCCTGGATATACCAAAATTCAAGCTGTTGACTTTACAGCTGCTTCTGCCCATGCTGGGCAAGAACGCTTGGCTTGTACCTTTAGACCTAAGAGGCATACCTGCATGTCCCAATCAAATATGCAGAAGATACCTCAGACTCTAGGCTGGATCAATGCATTACCAAATCTCTGCACTGCCCTTTGGCTTATCTACTGCACCCAGGGTCTTTACAAAGTGCCTGGCACCAGTAATTGCATTCTGCAGACAAGAGGAATACAAATATATCCTTGCTTAGACGACTGTCTAATTCGAGCAGAGAACAAGGACATTCTACTACAGCATCTGGCGTTTGTGGAAAGACATCTAACATGCCTAGGGTACACAGTCACCGAAAAGAAATCAAAACTAGTACCCTCTGAAGAGAGAATATTCCTGGGTGCAAGCTTAAATACAACTGCCCAGATGGCTTATCTCACACCAGACGAAGGCAACTGACTACCTATTTCAAAATGCTGGCAACAAAGGCCCAGTTATCTGCAAGAAAAATTCTGCAGGCTTTGGGCTTCATGGCTTCCTGCATCCTACTAATTGCATATGCAAGACTGCATATGAGGAAACTTCAATGGTACCTTAGGTGTTTGGACTCTACATTGCCACAGCCTGAAAACTATGATTACTCATTCTCTGTCTGCAACAGTGTTTCGGTGGTGGGCAAAGGCTTGTCACCAAAACAAGGGACAACCATTCACTTTACCCCCAGCCAGGCAAACATTAGCAAGGGATGCATCAGATTATGCCTGGGGGGCCCACATGGCAGGAAGATGCATTCAGGGCACATGGACCTCAAACCAAATGCATCTACATATCAATCAGAGATGCTAGCAGTTCAAAATGCCCTGACAGCCTTCAAGGACCTACTTCATCCAGGACAACTACTGATATACCACGTGACTGTGGTGCTGTCTATAAACAGGCAGGGGGGCACTCACTCTTACCCTCTTTGAAGACTAGCCATGACTTTGTGGGGCACAGCATTGACTTACCAAGTACACCTGCAGGCACAATTCCTGCCAGGAAGGAAAAATGTTCTGGCAGACGACCTAAGCAGAAACCTCATGGATCCCCATGAGTGGCACCTAGATCCACAAATCTTCAGCATAACAAGGAAATGTGGATGCCCAGACATAGATCTATTTGCCTCCCTACACCTCCCCACACAAAAACTAAAGATTCTGCACAAGGATCTATCACAGACGAGCATGGACGCCCTATCAGTATACAAATGTCCCCCTCTGCCTCTCCTCCCCAAGATACTCCTAAAGGTCAGACAGGAGAAGCAAAGGATGATGCTAATTGACCCAGACTGGCCCCACCAGTACTGGTATCCAATACTAAGGAGCTTGTCTCAATGCCTAGCTTGGACCTTACCTCATACCTCATCTACTGTCCCAGCAAAACAATCAGATCCTGCACAGCCAACTCAGGACTTTAAACCTGGCAGCATGGCGGATAATGTAGTCATACAAAACACACCTCAGTAAAGCTGTGATGGATGTCATTTTGGAGGCCAGAAGGCCTAGTACTAGAAAATCTTATGCTGGAAAATGGAAGAGATTTTATGCGTGGAACCAGGCACTAGGAACTGATACAGCTGTGCCAGATATTCCACAGATTTTGCAATACTTAACTGATGCTGGACAAAGGTCTATCTTTTACATCTATTAAGATTCATGCCTCTGCCATTTCTGCTCATTACAGTACAGAACCACCAATTTTTTCTCGTCCCTTACTAAAAAGTACCTCAGAGGAGCCAAAAGCTTAAGGCCTCCAAGATCACCAATGCCTGCATGGGACCTCAGCTATGTCTTGGAAAAACTTACCCTGCCACCTTTTGAGCCATTTGCTCCTAGCAATAATTTCTGCAAGACGAGTTTCAGACACTCATGGCTGTGGAACCTTTTATCATTTTTTATCCAGACATGGTCTCCGAGGACAAACCCAACATTTATGCCTAAGGTGGTGTCCAGTGTGGCTCTTAACCAAACTGTTCATCTGCCAACTTTTTTATCCAAATCCACAGAACAAGGGGGAGGGAATTCTGCATTATTTGGACGTACACAGCTTAGATTCTACTTGGACAGAACCAAAGTTTTCCGAAAGAGAGCAGTTACTAGTGGCATATGTGGCAGGATCACAAGGAAAGGCTATCTCAGACTATTTCAAAGTGGATAGGCCACTGTATTCATTTCTGCTACTTACACCATGGCAAGCCAGTGCCTAAGGGCATTAGGCCACATTCAACCAGAGCTGCAGCCACTTCAGCCTTTCACAGGGGAGTACCAACCAAGGACATTTTAGAGGCTGCTACTTGGGAGTTCAGTGCACACCTTTACCAAGCACTATCATCTGCCACTCTACTCTAAATCCAGGGCAGGCTTTGTCACTGCAGTTCTGCAGGGCCTCATAGCCGCTCCTAATGCTGTTTAGCTCCAGCCTCCCATCCATAGCTTTGGGACTCTACCCAAATGTAATGACTGCAACAGTGAAACACGAAGAACCTAGTACAGTTGTGTACACTTACCGTAAATGTAGATGTTAGTGTATTCACTGTGGCAGTCCAGGTTACCCACCCGCCATCCCCCTTTCTTCTGATAGAACCTATGTGGTGTATTTGCTTGTAGATGAAAGTAAAGTTTATATTGGTGCATGTATTTATATGTATATAAAATTAGGCTACACTTTTAGGGGGCGCCTGACATTTGGGGCAAGAAAAACTATAAAGAAAATGGCGTTGGCTGTATCTTTTTATACCCCTCACGACCTGATGTCAGGGAAGGGGCGACAGTGGCAGATGCAGGACCCGGGACTTTGGAATTCAGGCCGACTGAGGGCAACCTGCCAGCAGGATTACCCTAATGTTATGACTGCAACAGTGAATACACTCTAACGTCTACATTTATGTTAAGTGTACACAACTGTACTTTGTTGGGCTCTTATTATAGCTAGATATCTTCACTTGCAGTCCTCTAATTCCAGTATGGCTTCGGTAAGCCATCCGACAGTAGATCTTCCGAAAAACATAGGGATAGACAGGACCGCACAGGTCCAAACCTACCGACGGCGCTTCCGTTAAGCTAGTCAGTTCGCCGGTCCTCGGGTGCTTTAGCAGCCCCTGATGCCCACTTTTGTGGATTCGCAAGCTGCTGCCAAAATGCTGCAAAACTCTTCAACCAAGGATCCTGCGGTAGTGTCTCCCTTGGATGGGTCCAGAGCCGCTGAGCAGGCACCGGCTTCTGAGGAAGTACTTCACACTACCGATTCTTGACATAGACTACTTTTCGCGTCTACCATTCTTTTGAAAACTATAGTCTCAAATGCTTAAAATGGTGAAGACCTTGTCATGCTTGTCAGGGGAGCCAAGCTACCCCTTCCAAAAAGAAAGATCTGTCCCCAGTAGTTTTGTCTGAGCAAGAGTCTGATGACTGATGCATCTGAATATGAAGACATGCAACCCCTTTCTGCTTATGAGGACTCTGATGCAGAGGATTCCATTCCCTCAGCCTCTCCACCCATGGACTTTTTCTTTGGGGAAACCCTTCATACCTTGAGGGAGCATTTCCAGTGGGGAATGTCAGGACTACCCTCTGTCTATAAAGACTCAGGGAATTCTTAGAGCTTCCACAGCACAGACCCCTGGCCATCCCCCCAGTCCTGGATGTTGTGGATGATTTTTTCATGGAATCCAGTCAGACTCCTGACACCCTTTATGGAACTTCTCAAACAATCTTTTCCTGCTTGTGCAGAAAAGTTACAAAAAATAATGCATTCTGCAAGTCAAGTAACTAAGCTCACCTTACAATGTGGTTTTGACACCCTAGAAGCATCTTGCAGGGCAGCAATCACTGGTTCTGTACTTAGAAGGCATCCTTGGCTTGAGGAACAGACCTTGCCAGATCATGTCAAATCCAAGTTATTGGAACGCACCCTTGAACAAAGGCAACTTATTTGGCACCAAGGCAGAAAAGGTCTTAAAAGATGGAAGAAAGAGCTAAATCTTTGCAGACCGACTTCTTGCAGGTCCAGCCACCAAGGATCAGTAGGCATTGCATCTCCAAGCACTGGTCCTTTCCTTCCCCTCCAGGCCAACTCATTCCAGACCCAGGGGGAAGCAGACCCACCAGACAGCCCCAGGGAATGCAGAGATCTAAGCAATAGAGTTCCTTCTCTTCAAAACCAGGGAGTGGAAAGCCACCCCTTTATAGTGAGAACTCACAATGACTTCACACTTCCACCCCCCTCCCTCTGCCCACCTGGTAGTGCCCCTAGGAAGAAAACTTGTCCTTCCATGCAAGCAACTGGGCCACCAGTACCAATGACCGCTGGGTTCTCAACAGTGTCCCACTGAAATTTTCTTTCCACACACTGCCAACCCCAAAAGGGTTTCCAGATCTTCCTCCAAACCAGTGGGTAGAGGCCAAAAAAGTCCTTTCCCTGCTCTCCATGAAGGCTATAGAACATGGATGTTCATCGTGCATACAGCTGCAGTCATAATAGATGGGTTTTCCTGCCGTCAGGCGGGTCCTCGGTCGGCCGAATTCCAAAGTCTTGGTCCGGCGTCTGTTGTCGTCGCTTCTTCCCTGACGTCAGTGCGACAGGGGTATAAGAACCAGCCGACGCCATTTTCTTCAGTCTTTCTTGCCGCGCAGTGCCCGAAGCAGAAGCAGTTCGCAAGTGCCGGTTGGCCAGCTCCTGAGATTACGAATATTTTTCAACCGAAGTCTTCTTAAAAGATAAGTACCCCGTTGGGGAAACTTTTCTTGGCTCAGACCGATGTCAGACAAAGTTAATAATTGCATTTCATGTGGGAAGCAAATACCGCACAAGGATTTCCATTCCCTCTGCATTCCTTGCTTAGGCCCAGACCACTACGTCTTGGCCTGTCGTTTTTGTGCTACATTCAACAGACACACTAAGCATCGGGCGGAGTTCGCCCAACACTTTGGCAAAAAATTTAACTACATTATGTCGTCGGATACTCAGACTCCAGTTTTAAGTAAAAAAAACGCAAAGATAAGGACCGACATACGAGGTCCGCGACTTCTACCGACACCAGTGGTCCGGTTCTCAGTGAGGCGCCTGCGCAGCCCCTGACTACCGATGACACTTCCTTAGCGGTGTCTTCAGTGCCAGAGGTCGCAGACTCTTCGGCCCACACCCCGACTACAGATACCAAAGCCATTCTTGGCGGTGAAACTCAGAGTTTAGACAGGCCTGCCACCTCTCAAGGTGTCTTCAGGCCTTCCACTTCTTCTTTTTCCATCAAGGCTTTCACTAAGTCTAAAGCAGCCATGCATACTAAAAGACAAGCTACACAGGGCCATTCTCAAGGCCCCATGCCTAAAAAGCAGATGCTCAAAATGGCTGAGGATTTGATTACTCTTATCAGGGGTTCTCAACCCCCCCGGACATAAGGCCCAGAGTGGAGGAAGAATCCCCTTCCTCGGACCAGGCCTCCATTATTTCAGAACATTCTGAAGACCAGGAACATTCTTACTCCCCCTTTGAAGATTCTGATGCAGAGGAGTCCATTCCCTCTGTCTCCCCCCTGAGGATTACTCTTTTGGGGAAACTTTACATACCTTGAGGGAACACTTCCACTGGGAAGGCCGAGTACTCAGACTCCAAGAAAAGGCTTGGGGATTTCCTCTTGCTCCCTCAGCACAGGCCTCTAGCTATACCTCCTGTCTTAGACATACTTGATGATGTGTATTCGGAGGCCTGCCTTAATCCAGACTCTTTACCTCCAGCTCCAGTCAAGCCTGACCGGTATTACCGGGTTCCTGATTCACACCAGTTTCTATACAAAAGCCATGCGGCTGACCCAGAAACTATTTCACAGGGTCCCAAGGGAATTAAGGCCTCCACTGCTAAAAATCCATTACCTTCAGAGAGATTCCAGAGCTTTAGAAAGGTGGGGGGGGGGGAGAGATATACACCTCGGCCACCTTAACCATGAGGGCATTAAACTGTCAGTTTCATATGTTACCAACAGTTTCTGTTCTCACAGTTGAAAAGCAAAATGTCACAACCTGAACAACCAGACTTGAAGGAATTGCGGGATTTGTTGCACAGTGCCGAACAAGTGGGTAAACATACCTTGCAATGTGGTTTTGATGCTTTAGAGGCCTCCTGTTGAGCTGCTGTTACAGGATCAGTCATACGTAGACATGCTTGGCTCAGAGCAAACCTTACCAGATCATGTTAAAGCTAAATTACTGGATGCACCTCTGCAAAAAGATGTCTTGTTTGGTGTTAAAGCTGAAGAGGTATTAAAGAAAATGGAGGAAAAGGCAAAATCAATGCAAACAGTGAAAGATTTCTTACAGGTACAACCTCCACATTTCAGTAGAAATTGGCCTTCCAAAAATTGGTCCTTTCCAGCCACGGACAGACCCCAAAGAGGTAGATACAGGCGCCCGAGGGGTAGAGGGCAATCTCAAGGATCGTTTAGAGGCAGACAATGGCAAACACCTACACAAAGTTGGTGAGGATAGTTCACAGCCATTCAGAAAGCAGAACCAATGACTTTCCCCTTTGCATGCCAAGCAAGGTTCAAATGGCAGCACCTTTAGGAGGAAAACTGGCATTTTCAAAAAATTGCCATATTGTCACAAGACAAATGGATCCTGGACATTATAGACAGAGGCTGCAGATTCCACTTCCACACCCTTCCAAAAATGTGGGGCATGCCAAACCTGCCACACAATCAAAGGGCAGAGGCACAAAAACAAATTTCAGATCTTATGGTCATGAAAGCTATTCAAGAGGTGCCTGCACAAGAACAGGGTCAAGGTTTTTATTCCAGACTATTCCTGGTACCAAGAAAAGGAAAAGATTGGAGACCTATTTTGGACCTATCCATCCTAAACACATTTTTACTCGTGCCAAAATTCAAGATGCTCACATTACAGCAGCTTCTTCCCATGCTGGGCAAGGAGTCTTGGCTGGTAACATTGGACCTCAAGGAGGCATACCTGCATGTCCCTATCAGAGAAGATTGCAGAAGATACCTCAGATTTCTTGCAGGTTCAACCCATTATCAATTCTCTGCATTGCCCTTTGGCTTGTCTACTGCGCCCAGAGTGTTCACGAAATGCCTGGCATCAGTAATTGCCTTCTGCAGACTTCAAGGGATACAAATATACCCATACCTGGACGACTGCCTGATCCAAGCGGACAGCAAACTCATACTTCTGAAGCACCTGGCGTTTGTAATAAAGTTGTTGAAATCTCTGGGATACCCAGTCAACAAAAAGAAGTAGAGACTAATACCCTCTCAAACAATAATTTTCCTGGGTGCCAGCTTGGATACAAACACCCAGATGGCCTACCTCACGCCAGAGAAACAAGGGCAATTAACTCAATACTTCAGAAAACTGGCAACACCAGGCTGACTGCAAGGAAAATCCTGCAGGCTGTGCGATTCATGGCATCTTGCATCCTACTAATCCCATGTGAAAAGCTGCATATGAGGAAACTTCAATGGTACCTAAAAAAAAAAACTATGGTCTCAACACAGCCACAGTTTGGAAACAATAATACCACTGATTCCATGTCTTCAAAAGGAATTTCTGTGGTGGGCTCAAGCATGCCAAAGAAACACAGGTCTACCATTTTGCAAGCCTCAAGCAAATCAAGTCATCACAACAGACGCCTCTGATTACGCCTGGGGGGCGCACATGACAGATCGGTGCATTCAGGGCAAATGGTCCCAAAAAGAAAAGCACCTACACATCAACCAAAAGGAAATGCTAGCAGTAATAAATGCTATTACAGCTTTCAAAGACCTGCTGCATCCAGGCCAGCTATTGATAAGGACAGACAACACCACAGTAATGTGGTACATAAACAAACAGGGAGGAACCCATTCATACCCGCTATGCAGGCTAGCCATGTCTCTTAGGAACATGGCTCTGGAATTGCAAATAGAGCTACAAGCACAGTTCCTGCCAGGCAAGGAAAACACGCTGGCAGACAACCTAAGCAGAAATATGACAGATCCACACGAATGGAAGCTGCATCCTCAAGTTTTTTCAAAGATAATTCAAGCATGGGGAAGGCCAGACATAGATCTCTTTGCCTCCCACAGAAATCACCAATTGGCAAAATTCTGCTCAAGGACCTTTCACCCACAGGCCTGGAAAGTGGACGCACTCTTTCAGTTGGACAACAATGACAGTTTATGCCTTTCCACCTCTTCCTCTGCCGCCCAAAGTTCTATTAAAAACCAGAACAGACAGACCCAAGATGATTCTCATTGCTCCAGACTGGCCAAGACAACACTGGTACCCACTCCTGAGGAGCCTAACGCATTCCCCACCATGGATCCTGCCTCTAATGCCTCTTCTACTGACTCAGCACAACTTCAAAACTCTTCAGTCAGCTGAAAACAGTCAGCTGAAAACACTCAATCTAGCCGCATGGAGGATTCCTTGAATTCACAGCAGACCCTACTCTCCAAGGAGGTACAGGATGTCATTTTGGAGGCCAGAAGGCCGTCTACTAGAAAAGCCTACTCTGCAAAATGGAAACTGTTTCGTCTGGAATCAGAAAAAGGGTCAGAATCCTGGAATACTGAACTTACCTCAAATACTACAGTACCTAGCCGAGCTGCTAAGCAGTGGACTTTCATTCTCCTCCATCAAAATCCATGCCTCAGCCATTTCTACAGAGTACAACACTGATCCTTCTTTATTCTCTCACCCTGTCTTAACAGTTCCTCAGAGGGGCTAAGAATATAAAACCCCCAAGGAAGCAACCAGTACCTGCTTGGGACCTCAATTTCATTCTCAGCACGCAGGGTTTCAGAACTACAAGCCCTCATGGCTGTGCAGCCTTTCATCATTTTCCATCAGGACAGAGTTTCCTTACAAACCAATCCTTCATTTATGTCAAAGGTAGTATCCAGGGTAGACTTGAATCAGGCTATCCACTTACCTACCTTTTACCCTAATCCACAAAACAAAGGGGAGAGGTTACTGCATTACTTGGACATTCACAGACAGCTCCGCTATTACTTGGACAGAACAAAACCTTTCAGAAAGTCAGAGCAACTCTGTGTCCTATGCTACAGGTGCTCAAGGGAAGCCTATTTCCAAACAGACAATCTCAAAATGGATAGCCCACTGCATACGCTTTTGTTACTCTTTTCATGGCAAAACTGTACCTACAGGCATCGGATCTCATTCCACAAGGGCCACAGCTACCTCTACAGCTTTCCTCAGGAGGGTCCCTACCAAAGATATTTTGGAAGCAGCCACTTGGAGTTCTGTACATACTTTCTCCAAGCACTATCACCTACCATTATACTCCAAAACTAGAGCGGGCTTTGCCACTGCAGTCTTGCAGGGCATCCTGGCTCCTCCTAGTTTCACTTGGTGCCTACCACCCCTTTATTAGCTTTGGGATTCTACCCATCTGTTATGACTGCAGATGTATGCACGATGAACATAGTACAGTTTTGTACCTACCATAAATGTAGATGTTCGAGTGCTAATACAGCTGCAGTTCAGGTTTCCCTCCCTCCTTCCCCTCTTGGGACAGGCCTTATGGCTAACACCTCCTCATACAACCTCATTGGGCTATTCTTTTATGGTGTATTTGCTTGCAACTACTGTTTTTATTTGATTATATTGCATTTGCTGTTTTACTTAAATTTATGTTTTGCCTTCCTTCTGGGGGCACCTGACATCTGGGGCAAGAAAAACTGAAGAAAATGGCGTCTGCTGGTTCTTTTATACCCCTGTCGCACTGACGTCAGGGAAGAAGCGACTACAACCGACGCTCGACCAAGACTTTGGAATTCGGCCGACCGAGGACCCACCTGACGGCAGGAAAACCCATCTGTTATGACTGCAGCTGTATTAGCACTCTAACATCTACATTTATGGTAGGTACAAAACTGTACTTTCTGCAGAACAAATAGGCCAAGTTTTCTACTCCAGGCTCCTCTTGGTACCCAGAAAAGAGGGCACATGGCACCTCATCCTTGATCTATCCATTCTAAATACCTTTCTGGTGATACCAAAATTCAAAATGCTCACCCTCCAACTTCTACCTATGCTTTCCAAGGATGCTTGGTTAGCCGCCCTAGATCTAAAGGCCTACCTACACACCCCTTTCAGGGAATCCTGCAGGAAATACCTACGTTTCAGAGCAGGATCTGTGCACTTTCAGATGATCATGTTTCACTGTTGCAGTCATCACATTTGGGTTATCTGCCTGCAGGTAGCCCTCAGCCGGCCTGAATACCAAAGTCTTCAAATTTCTGCGTCTGGTGCTGTCTCTTCTTCCTTGACATCAGGTCATCAGGGGTATAAAGCATGCAGCCAACATCATCACATCAGTCTTTCTTGCCATGCGATGCCTGAAGCAGAAGCAGTTCGCAAGTGCAGGTCGGCTGTCTCCTGAAATTTTCATTGTAGTTTCAGACCCGAAGTCTTCAAAAAGCTAAGTACTCCGTTGGGGATCCTTTTTCTTGCTCTAACCAATGACAGTAAAAGTTAATTCTTACCTGTGGAAAGCAAATACCTCATAGATTTTCATTCTTACTGCATTCCCTGCTTAGGCCCAGACCACGACGGCCCTAGTCTGTTTTGTACCTTATTCAACGCTCAAACTGTCAGGCTATTTTTGCAGCTAATTTTTGTACTCGTTCTGTGTACTCTGAAATGGCTTCATCAAGCCATCCGACTTCCGAGCTTCTGAAAAAACAAGGATAAAGACACACCGCATAGGTCCAAAACTACCAACTCTTCCGTTATGCTAGTCGCCAGTCTGCCGGTACTCTGTGAGGTGCTTTAGCAGCCCCTGATGCCTGCTACTTCTGATTCGCAATCCTCTACTGAGACCCTTTCGGAGTTGGTATACTGTGAGATGCTTCGATTATGGAACCTATGGATGTCTCTACCTTGGATGGGTCCGGAGCCGCTGTGCAGGCACTGGCTTCTGAGGGTGTATTCAGGCCCTACAGACATTCATATTAAACAGACGCCATCGTTTTCATCCAGGCCTAAAACTCGCACCATGCCTAGAAAACGGACCAAACCCCAGGCCCACATGCCTAAAAAAACAAATACTTAGAATGGCTGAAGACCTCATTACCTTGATTAGGGGAAGCCAGCCTTCCACCTCTGAGACCTAGAACAGAGTTTCTTTCTGATTCTTCTGATCAGGAATCTGATTTTTCTGCTCCTTCTGATTACCAGGATTTGCCCTTATCTACTTATGAGGATTCTGATGCAGAGGATTCCATTCCTTCTGTTTCCCCTCCAGAAGATTTTTCTTTCGGTGAAAACCTTGCACACACTTAGGGAGCATTTCTAAGGACAGTACCAATTGCACCAGACTGGCCATGCCAGCACTGGTAATACCCTCTTGCGCAGTATGGCACTGCTTACAGCCATGGCACCTGCCTCAGACCCCTTCCCTGCTGTCCCAGCAGCAGAGCCAAATTCTGCGCCCACAGCTTCAAACCCTGAACCTTGCAGCCTGGCTATTTCCTTGAGCCCTCCCTTAGCATCCCTCAGTAAACAGGTGCTGGATGTCACTCTGGAGGCAAGGAGGCCTAGTACTAGAAAATCCTATGCTGAAAAATGGACAAGATACTGTTCCTGGAGCCTGACTCGGGGGAGGGGCACAACTGTGCCCAGCTTGCCTCAAATTCTACAGTACTTAACAGAAATGCTCCACAGGGGCCTATCCTTTTAGTCAATTAAAATTCATGCCTCTGCCATTTCAGCACATTATATAGAGCCACCCCTTTTCTCTCACCACTTGCTAAAGCAATTCCTTAGAGGGGCCAAAAATGTAAGACCCCCCCCAGTAGAGCTCCCACTCCAGCCTGGGACCAACTTTGTATCTGAAAAGCTCACCCCCCTTGAACCAGCGGCTACAGCTGAGTTGAAATTCCTTTCTTGGAAAACGGCCTTCCTTCTAGCCATCTCTTCAGCAAGAAGAGTGTCTGAACTTCAGGCCCTCATGGCAGTGGAACCCTTCATGATCTTCCATGCGGACAGGGTTTCCCTCGGGACTAACCCTTTATGCCCAAGGTGGTGTCTGTGCCCTAAATCAGTCCAATCGTTTGCCTACTTTTTTCCCTAATCCACAAAGGGGAATAAATACTGCACTCTGGACTTGCATAGACAACTTAGATTCTGTTTGGACAGGACCAAGCCTACCATAACATCTGAGCAGCTGCTAGATGTTCGTGTTACACTGCTGAAGTCATTACACTTGGGTTATTCTGCCGTCAGGCGGTTCCCCAGTCGGCCTGAGTTCCAAAGTCTTGGTCCGGCGTCTGTTGCTGTCGCCTCCTCCCTGATGTCAGTGCGACAGGGGTATACAAGATGCAGCAGACTCCATTTTCTTCAGTCTTTCTTGCCGCGCGGTGCCCAAAGCAAAAGCGGTTCGCAAGTGCCCGGTCGGCAGTCTCCTAAGACTTTCATTCCGAATCCAGAACCGAAGTCTTCTACAAAACTGAGTACTCCGTTGGGGAAACTTTCTTGCCTCAGACCGATGTCATTAAAAATTAATAACTATTTCTTGTGGGAAGCAAATACCTCCAGGATTTCCATTCTTATTGTATCCCATGCCTAGGCCCAGACCACGACATCACTGGTTGTCTGTTTTGTGCTAGGTTTAACAAGCGCACTATTAAAACGTCTGTCTGATTTTGCCCGACATTATTTTGGTAGAAAATTCAACTATACCATGCCGTCGGAACTTCAGACGACCGGAATACATAAAAAGCGCAAAGACAAGGATGGGCATCAGAGGCCCAAAACTGACTAAGCCTCTTCTAGGCCAGTCGCCGGTTCTCTGGTTTTCAGCGAGGCGCCTTCGCAGCCCCTGACTGCTTCTGTAGAACCATAGGCCGCCTCTGACTCCCACGTGGAGATGGCTGGGCCTTCGGATGCACAAGTTATTCAGCCTACTGAAACTAACCCTTCAGAGGGATCCGGAGTAGCTTAGCTACCCGCAGCTTCAGAGGGTGTTTTCAGACTTAGTTAAGCATTAAACCCTCTGCTAAGTCTAAGCCCCCTTTAAAACAAAGAAACAAATACAGCATTCTCCAGGACAGGCCTCCATGCCGAAGAAACAAATGCTCAAAATGGCCGAAAACCTAATCACTCTGAGCAGGGGGTCCCATCCCCGTCCTGATAAAAGGCCTAGAGAGGATGCAGACTGACTCATCCGACCAGGTCTCCATCTCTTCAGATTCATCCTCAGACCTACGATATTCTTTACCCCCTTATGAGGATTCTGATGCTGAGGAGTCAATTCCAGCAGCCTCTCTGCCTGAGGACTACTCCTTTGGGGAAACCTTACATACCATGAGGGAGCATTTCCATTGGGAAGGCCAGGATTACTCAATCCAAGAAAAGGCTCAGACTTCCTTTTATTACCTCAGCACCGACCTCTTGCTATTCCGTCAGTGTTAGATATTGTGGATGATGTGTATACTGAATCCAGCTTAAATCAGGATTCCTTACCTCCAGCCCCAGTTAAACCTGACAGATACTACAGAGTCCCTGACTCTCTCAAATTTCTGTATAAAAGTCCTTTTGCTGACCCTGAAACTATTTCTCAGGGACCCAAAAGGGGTTAAGGCCTCATCAGCTAAGAATCCAGTTCCCTCTGATAGAGATTCCAGAGCATGAGACAGATGGGGAAAGAAAGTATATACGTCTGCAACTTTAGCAATGAGAGCCTTAAATTGCCAGTTTCACATGCTAAAATATCAGCAATTTTTGATGTCTCAGTTGAAAAAAAATGCTTCCAGATTCAGATCCTCCTAATTTTAAAGAAATGCAGGATTTATTGCATGCAGCTGAACAAGTGGGAAAACATACTTTGCAATGTAGTTTTGATTCTTTAGAGGCCTCCTGTAGAGCAGCAGTTGCAGGCTGTGTCATTAGAAGACCTGCTTGGTTAAAAGAACATACGTTACCAGATCATGTTAAAGCAAAATTATTGGATGCACCTTTGCAGCAGGATGTGTTATTTGGAGTTAAGGCAGAAGAGGTATTAAAGAAAATGGAGGATAAGGCAAAATCTATGCAAGCGGTGAAGGATTTGACAGGTTCAGCCTCGATTTTGCAGAAATTGGCCAAGTAAGAATTGGTCCTTTCCAGTTGGACATGCAAGGGGCAGATGCAGACGTCCAAGAGGTAGAGGTCAACCACAAGGTCTTTACAGGCCTCGACAATGGGTTGCATCAGACCAGAAAGAAGGGGAAGACAGGTCCCAACCATATAAAAAGCAGCCCCAATGACTTCCCACTACAGCTGCCAAACAGCTCTCTTGGCAGCCCCCCTGGGAGGAAAACTGGCACTTTTCTATCACAACTAGCATATGATCACCAAAGACAAATGGGTTTTCAACATTGTATCTCAAGGTTACAGGTTCCACTTTCACACTCTGCCAAGGTTAAAAGGAATGCCAAATCTGCCACCAAATCAATGGGCAGAGGGCTCAAAAACAAATTACAGCACTCATGGATACGAGAGCTATTCAAAAGGTACCACCACAGGAGCAAGGACAAGGATTTTAATCAAGACTCTTTCTGGTTCCCAGAAAGGACAAAGCCTGGAGGCCCATTCTGGATCTTTCTTTAAACACTTACCTGGATGTTCCGAAATTCCAAAATGTTGACACTACAGCAGCTTCTTCCCATGCTGGGCACGAAAGCTTGGCTCGTGACCTTGGACCTCAAGGAGGCATACCTGCATGTCCCTATCAGACAAAACTGCAGAAGATGCCTCTGATTCATAGCTGGTTCAATGCACTATCAATTCTCTGCACTGCCCTTTGGCTTATCTACTGCGCCCAGGGTCTTCACAAAGTGCCTGGCACCAGTAATTGCATTTTGCAGCCAGAAAGGAATTAAGATTTATCCGTACCTGGACGACTGCCTGATTCAAGCAGAGAGCAAGGACATTCTTCTAAAGCATCTGGCTTTTGTAAAACAAAAAGTGGTGCCAACTTGAACACAATGGCCCCAGATGGCTTATCTCATGCCAGACAAGCAAGGACAAATGACAATACTTTCAATTGATGGCAACAAAGACCCAACTCCCTGCAAGAAAAATTCTGCAGGCCTTGGGTTACATGGCATCTTGCATACTACTAATTCCATATGTCAGACTGCATATGAGGAAACTATAATGGTACCTAAAGAATGTATGGTCTCAACACTGTCAATTTGGAAACAGTTATACCACTAATTCCTTGCCTTCAACAGGAGTTTCGATGGTGGGCTCAAGTTTGTCACCTCAACAAGGGACTGCCTTTTACTCAACCCACAGCCAGGCAAACACTGACAACAGATGCATCGGATTATGCCTGGGGAGCACACACAGCAGGCAAATGTATTCAGGGCAAGTGGCCCGCAGAACAAAGGCATCTTCACATCAATCATAAAGAGATGCTAGCTGTACAAAATGCCCTTGGGGACCTGCTGCATTCAGGACAACTACTACTAAAGACAGACAACACCACAGTTATGTGGTACATAAGCAAGGGGGCACTCACTCCTACCCCCTCTGCAGACAAGCCATGACCTTGTGGAACACAGCTCTAAACTATCAAGTTCATCTGCAAGCACAGTTCCTGCCAGGAGAGAAAAACACACTGGCAGACTTGAGCAGAAACATCATGGATCTCCACGAATGGGAATTGAATCCAAATATTCAGGATAACACAGAAATGGTGGAGCCCGGACATAGATCTGTTTGCATCCTCAGTGAACTGCCAGCTACAGAAATTCTGCGCAAGGAGTTACCATTCACAAGCATGGAAAGTGGATGCCCTCTCAGCTGGAAAAACCTACAAGTATACGCTTTCCCACCACTACCTCTCCTGCCAAAGGTACTCATAAAAGCCAGGCAAGAAGAGCCAAAGATGATCCTGATTGCACCAGACTGGCCATGCCAGCACTGGTACCCAATCTTAAAGAACTTGGCACAAGGACCACCCTGGATTTTGCCTCAAATCCCACATCTGCTGACTCAGCACAACAATCCGATACTTCACAGCCAGCTAAAGACCTTAAACCTAGCTGCATGGAAGATTCCTTAGTCAAGCAAGCAATGCCTCTGTCCAAAGCGGTTATGGATGTCATTCTGGAGGCCAGAAGGCCTAGTACCAGGAAAGCCTATTTGGATAAATGGAAGAGATTCTGTGTCTAACCAGGCTCACAGCCTTGACCCTCTTGTCCCAAACATTCCTCAGATACTACAATATTTAACTGAGATGCTGGACAAAGGCCTCTCCTCATCCAAGATCCACACCTTTGCCATCTCTGCTCATTACAACACGGATCCACCAGTTTTCTCTAATCCTTTGCTAAGACAGTACCTCAGAGGGGTTAAAAAAAGACTGCCCCGTAGAGCACCTACTCCAACTTGGGACCTCAACTTTGTTTTGGAAAAATTAACTTTACTTCCTTTTGAGCCAGCTAACGCAGCAGAATTAAAATGGATCTCTTGGAAAACTGCTCTGCTCCTGGCAATAACATCAGCACGAAGAGTTTCAGAATTACAGGCACTAATGGCAGTGGAACCTTTCCTCATTTTCCACCAGGACAGGGTGTGTCTAAGAACTAACCCTACGTTTATGCCAAAGGTGGTATCCAGTGTGGCTCTAAACCAAACTATTCACTTTTGCCAACTTTTTATCCAAAACCACAGAATAAAGGGGAGAGACTACTGCATTCTTTGGACATTCACAGGCAGTTACGCTTCTACTTGGACAAAACCAAAGCTTTCAGAAAATCTGAGCAATTATTGGTAGCTTATGCACAGGGAAAAGCCATTTCAAAACAGACTAAAATGGATAGGACATTTTATACGTTTCTGCTATACACACCATGGAAAACCTGTTCCTAGCAGCATTAGATCTCACTCCACCAGGGCAACAGCCACATCAACTGCCTACCTCAGCGGAGTACCTACCAAGGATATTTTAGAAGCAGCAACTTGGGAGTTCTGTGCATACCTTCACCAAGCATTACCATCTGCCTCTATACTCTAAATCCAGAGCTGGCCTCGCCACTGCAGTGCCATAGGCCTTATAGCCACTCCTAATGCCTTATAGAACCAGCCACCCTACTTCAGCGTTGGGATTCTACCCAAGTGTAATGACTGCAGCAGTGTAACACTATGAACATAGCACAGTTTTGTACCTACCATAAATGTAGATGTTCGTGTGTATACACTGCTGCAGTCCAGGTTACCCTCCCTCCTCCCCCTCTTACTTGCTGGTACCTACCTGTCTTCTACCCTTTACTACCTATGGGGAATATTTGCTGGTAGCTGAAAGTTGTTGTTTGCTTTTCTTATGTATGTTTTATTAGCAATTTGAATTGCCTACCTATTTGGGGGCACCTGACAATCTGAAGAAAATGGCGTCTGCTGACGTCAGGGAGGAGGCGACAGCAACCGACGCAGGACCAAGACTTTGGAACTCAGGCCAACTGGGGAACCGCCTGACGGCAGGATAACCCAAGTGTAATGACTGCAGACGTGTATACACTCTAACATCTACATTTATGGGTAGGTACAAAACTGTACTTTAGCTTTGCTGCAGGGGCAGAGGGGAAGGCCATTTTAAAGCAAACAATTTCCAAATAGCCCATTGCATTCATTTCTGCTACAAGCACCATGGAAAACCTACCCCATAGGGAGGGGATAAGATCACATTCTACCAGGGCTACATCTTCCTCTGCTGCATTTCTCAGAGGGGTCCCTACCAGGGGCATCCTAGAAGCTGCTACCTGGAGCTCTGTACATACCTTCACCAGGCATTACCACTTGCCTATCTTTTCTAAATCCAGAGCTGGATTTGCCACTGCAGTCTTGCAGGGATTAATAGCTGGCCCTAATGCTCTTTGACTTCCTCCTCCCTTCCTTAGCTTTGGGAATCAACCCAAATGTGATCTCTGCAACAGAGAAACACTAAGCACATAGTACAGTTGTGTACACTCTACATAAATGTAGATGTTGGTGTATTCACTGTTGCAGTCCTGGTTACCCTCCCTCCAGCCCCCTGACTTCTCTTGGCTTTACCTCTCCTTATGGTTGGTATGTCTATTTTTGTGTTTGCTTTTTGATGGGGGTTTTACCATACCATTTAATTGCTTCCTATTCTGGAGGCACCTGAAATCTGGGGAAAGAAACTGATGTAACGGTGGCTGCATGGCGACCTGACGAAGCGACTGCATCCGATGCAGAAATCCGAAGACTCTGGTATTCAGGCCGGCTGAGTGCTACCTGCAGGCAGATAACCCAAATGTGATGACTGCAACAGTGAATACTCTCAACAGCTTGTGTGAGTAATCACTAAATCAAAAACCCTTCCCCTTCAACTATTTAAATTTATTGGCCATCCTACTGTATTCCATAGTACCAGAATACAAAAGTGACCACCCCTTTCAACCCATCTTGCTGTTTTAAAAATAGTAATTCTCCACTAAACCTTAACTTTTTAAACAGGAAAAACTTAAGTTACCTACTTTCACGCTCTAGTGCACACTGCAGTGTACATTTTTTTTCATCTTACTTTTAAGCATCTTTTTTGACTAGCACTTTCTCTAATACCTGCTGGAAAGCACTAGGAAGCCTTAAACTGATACAAGCACTCAACTCTCCTTGTTAATAAGGAGAAATTAATAGTGGGCACTAAACAGCCTATAATTGCAAAGTACCTTGCTAAGGTAAGGGAAAACAGCTCCTGTACTTTACAAAAAAAAAGCATCAAACCAGGCATGTCGAAGGGTCAGCTTCCGGTGATTTCTCCTGTCCACCTGGTGAATCTGGGCATACTGGGGCAATGCAGCAATTGCCTCATGTACAGACAACCCTCTCTTCCTACCACCCAACACTACAACCTGTGAGAGATGCACTTACATAGCCAAAATGGAAGCAAAGCTCTCTCCACCCAAGATTGTGCTAGACAGTCAAGAGGAGAAGGTTAACACCCACACTACACCTCAAGCAACACATAGCCCTTCTAAACCCACACCACCAACACCCACATATGCAGAGGCCCTTAACTGTAACCTGCCCAAGTAACAAGGACCTCTGAAGCTGAAACTCAAACACCAATCACAACCAAAGTGTCACATAGTTCAAAACACCTGTGCCACCCAGCAACAGCCCCTAAGGCAAGACAAAGTACCCAACACTTTAGTCAGGTGACTCTAGTACGGCACACTGATGTCCCTCTCACCAGGTTGAACAAGGAGAAAACTACCTGTCGGGTGCCAGGATCCACCACAACGCATGCACTCAAGTCACAAGTACAAATATGACTGTCATTGCCCATGTTGGAGTGAATGACTTGAGACGTACCTCCCTGGACTACATGAAGAGACATGGAAGAGCTCTCGGATCATGTGGCCCAGGCAGGTATGACCCTAGCCCTGAGTAGCATCCTGCCTTCTCCCAGAATGATACCACAATACAAGGACAAAATGATTGACTTCAACAATTGGCTAAGCTTCTGGTGTCATTCAAAGGGGATCCAGTATCTGTCTGCCTGGGACGACATGATTGACAGACCACGATGCTTTGCCAGAGATGGTCTGCACCTGTAGCCTCTGGGATTCAGGTTACTGGCTAAGGCTCTTGCCATCCCTATAGTGCCTTTTTTAGGCAAAGTTCAAAGAAAACCACCACCATAACAGGTACAAGCATGCAAAATCTGAAGGTAATGCTACTCTATGCTAAAAGTCTAAACCTCAAAATGCACTCTCTTGAGGCACTCCTAAAAATGGAGAACATAGATATCTGTGCAGTAACTGAGACCTGGTTCAAGGCTCCAGAGAGCACCCCTGCAATACCAGGCTACAACTCTTACCACACTTCGGCCACCAAAGCAGAACCGTAACACTAAAGGTGGAGTGTCAATATTCACCAAGGATATTCACACCACCAGGCTAGTTGCCCAACACAATGCATCTGAAATTCTCCAGGTGCAACTAACACTAGGTAAGACTGCATTCCAAATTGTAGCTTGCTACAGATCCCCCACTATTCTCCAAGATTCTCACTACACCTTTCTAAACATACTGGAAAATATTAAGATAGAACCAAACGCCATAATACTGGGTGATTTTAACTACCCTGCCATTAACTGGGAAAGCTACTAGTGTACCAACACCTTTGCCCAACTGTTCTTGGAATTCATAAATTCCAATGCCCTGGATCAACTAATCCATACTCCCACCAGGGGCTCCAATATCCTAGACCTGGTCATTACCAACATGGGAAATATATGCTACACACCTATGGTCACCCCCTCGTTGGTCAAGTCTGACCATAAGCTAATCACCCTTAACATCCACATCCCACCCCACCCCCCAGTAAGGAAACCTCCATAAAAAACTTCAAAGCCAACTTCATGCTACTCAAGTCAGAAGTGACAAACTTCATGACACCCATGCAGACGGGAGCTGAAAGTTCAACTGCTGAATCCTACACTAAGGCACTGTACGAGCACATCCACTCGTGCATAAATCGTGCCATCCCAAATAGAACCAAGATCCTCTCATCCAAAAAAAGAAGCCAATCTGGTGGTCCCCTGCCATAAACTTTACAACAAAAGGAAGAAACTGTTGCAGAAAAGAGGAAAATCCCAGGATGCAAAAACTTCCTTACCAGCCTCAGTAAGAAACTGAGATCCCTCCTAAAATCCTCCAAAGCTAGTTACGAAAATAAAATTGCCAAAGATTCCAAAGACAAGGCATTCTATAACTGTCAAGAATCTAAATGGCAATGCTCAGATCTGCTCTGAGCTAAAACAGAATGGCATTAAATATACTGATCCCAAGAATATTGCCAGTATCCTGGCAGATCGATTCAGTGCCAACTTCACCCCCTCTCACCCCCTAAATGGCCCATCTCAATACCGGAAGATTGCCAAATTCCGGTAACGGCCACACAGGTAAACGCACTCTCCACAGCTAAGAACAGCATCCATGGGACCAGATGACATCCTGGGCTGTGTACTACATGAACTACAATATGAACTGGCACCTCACCTAAGTGTCATGTTTAATCATAGCCTCACCTCAGGTTTCGTGCCCACTGAGTGGTGCACAGCTACAGTTATCCCACTCCACAAGGGGGGATCCACCTTGGATCCCGGAAACTACCATCCCATCAGTCTGATGAGCCTTATCTGCAAGGCGATGGAGCGTATTATCATGGAACTTATAAACAAAGACACTGGCAACCTTCAAACACTGGACCCCACCCAGTTTGGGTTCGTGGCGGGAGGGTGGCCTAATGGTTAAGGTGTTTGCCTTACAAACACAAGGTGCAGGGTTTGAATCTCACAAGGGATAATTGGCTAGGCTTAAAATGGCTCACAAGGGCAGTTAGCTTAGTACTAATCTATGAACCTATGAAGGGCCGATCTTGTCTCCTGTACTTGATTGACTTCTTCGAATCAGTCTCCAGAGCCATGGACAAGGGTAAGGTGGTCCACACAGCCTATCTAGACCTTGCCAAGGCCTTTGACACCATCCCCCACTCTGGAATCGTAGATAAACTTACCAAGCTGGGCATTAATCCCTACGTCACCCAATGGGTTGCTAACTGGCTTACAGAACCCACACACCGTAAAAGTAGCCAACTCCAAATCCAGCTCCAGACAAGTGACAAGTGGAGTACCTCAGGGTTCAGTCCTGGGACCGCTCTTGTTTGGCATCTACTTCTCTGAAGTGCAGGCCAACACTAAGGGACTCTGGATAACAAAGTTTGCAGATGACTGTAAACTGGGAGCCATTATTGAATCCCCAAATGATGTGGTTACTCTACAAAAGGGCCTTACATAAACAGATGCTTGGTGCCAGAGCCATGGGCTCATGCTCAATGCCAAGAAATGTATAGTTATCCCCTTTGGGGAAAAAACATGTATCCGTGAATTACCATATACGTGGCAGTACACTAAACACCGAAAGTTTGATAAGAGACTTAGGGACGCAGGTGGACAGTGGTCTCTCCTTCGATAACCACATCGCCACAACAGTCAGGAAATCCTATGTGGCACACCTCATCACTAAGGGCTTTTCATCCAGAAAAAAAGAGGTCATTGTCCCACTGTACTCATCCCTCATTAGACCCATTATAGAATACAATGCCCCGTTTGGTATGTACCTCAAGACATCTGCAACAACTGGAAAGGCCACAAATACCTCACTAAAAGAATCACAGGCGTAAAGCAGATGCCCTACGCTGACTGCCTTAAACTCCAGCTATATTCTGTCGCATATAGTCTACTCAGAGGCGATCTTTGCTTAACATACAAGGCCATGTCAAACCCAGAGCTGTTGGACATGCTACACTTAAAGAAATCCCAATCCCTCAGAGCCACACGCTCCAGGGATCTAAACCTTGTCATCACAATAAACAAAACATGCTGGAGGGATAGGTTCCTGACCCAGAGACTCCCCAGACTCGAATAGATTGCCCATACATGTCAAGCAGAGTGCCTCTTTGGTCCTCTTCAAAAGGAACCTTGACGATTGGATGGGAGAGAGGAAATTCACCTCGGGGATCACGTCAGTCGCCCTGCTAGACAGGGGTCCAGGGAAGTAAATAGTGTGGGAAGAAATAGCCAGGGAATTGTTATGGCTAGGCTTGTATCAGCCCTAGGGCTGATAGCCTAGTACCAACCTATGAACCAACCTGTGAACCAATCTACATTTATGGTAAGTGTGCACAACTGTACTTTCTCTCCGCTTCCCTTTGGCTTATCTACTGCTCCCAGAGTATTCACAAAATGTCTGGCTCCAGCCATTGCTTTTTGCAGACAAATATTCAGATTTACCCTACTTACACGACTGCCTGATTCAGGCAGACAGGTAAAGCTGCTACAGCACCTGACCTTTGTAAAGGACCTACTGACCTCCCTGGAGTATACTATCAATGAAAAAAAATCAAAACAGGTGCATTCAGGGCCATTGGAGCCCACATCAAATGCATCTGCACATCAACCAAAAAGATGCTAGCTGTTCAGCACTTACTGGTAGCTTTCAGATCCCTAATCTCCCCGGGGCCTCTAGTAATCAAAGCAGACAACATTAGTGATATGTCAAGCAGGGAGGGACTCGCTCTTTTCCTCTCTGCAGGCTCGCCATGACCCTTTGGCACACTGCCTCAGCCATGCAAATACACCTGCTTGCACAATTCCTGCGAGGCTCCCTAAATTCACTGGCAGACAACTTAAGCAGAAACCTCCTAGACCCACACAAGTGGTAGCTAGACCACAGAACCTTCAACCTTCAACCTTGTAATCCAGAAATGGGGCACTCCAAAGGTGGACCACTTTGCCTCCAACTCCAATCATCAGCTCAGCACATTCTGCACCAGGGAACTTCACAGCAAGGCCTGGAAAGTGGATGCTCTATCCTTCCAATGGGTAAAACTCTTGATTCTATGTATTTCCCCCTCTACTGCCCATTACAAAGGTACTGCTCAAAATAAGGGAGGAAAAACCAAGGACAGTCTTGCCCCAGACTGGCAACGCCAGCGCTGGTACCCTGTGCTGCGCAGCCTGTCACCCCTGCCACCATGATGCCTACCTCTGATCCCAACATGGCTGACATAGAAGAATGGAGAATTCATGCATCCACAATTGCAGACCCTGAACCTGGCTTATTCCCTGACCCTCTCCTCCAGCTGCCAGCCTAAGCAAACAAGTCCTGGATGTTATACATGAGGTCAGATGCTCCAGCACTAGAAAATCTTATGCTGACAAGTGGAAAAGGTTTTGCACTTGGATCCAGGCTAAGGGAGCCGAAACAGCCCAGCCCTCCCTACCCCTCATCCTAGATTACTTAGCAGACCTATTACACAGGGGTCTATCCTTCTCTTCTATTAAAATTCATGCCTCTGCCATCTCTGCTCATTACAGCAAAGAGCCAGCTCTCTTCTCACACCCCTCTCATCAAACTGTTACTAAGAGGGGTTAACGTAAGGCCACCCAGAAGAGCTCCTTACCCCAGCTTGGGACCTTAACTTTGTGTTGGAAAAGCTCACTCTACCCCCCTTTGAGCTGCAGCTTCAGCAGAGTTAAAATTCCTCTTTTGGAAAACAGCCTTGCTTCTGGCCATCACTTCAGTTTGAAGAGTTTCAGAGCTACAAGCACTCATGGCTGTAGATCCCTTTTTCATTTTCCATGCTGACAGGGTTTCCCTCAGGACTAAACCCATCCTTCATGCCTAAAGTGGTGTCCAGTGTGGCTCTTGACCACTCCGTTTGCCCATCTTTTTCCCTAACCCACAAAACAAGGGGGAAAGGATTCTGCACTGTGTACAGGTAGCTGAGATTCTATCTGGATAGGACTAAATCTTTTAGAAAAACTGACCACTTGCTAGTCAGCTTCACAGCAAGGGCAGAGGGCAAGGCCATATCCAGACAATATCCAAATGGATAGCACACTGCATCCATTTCTGCTACAAACAGCATGGGAAACTGCCCCCAAAGAGGATCAGAACACATTCCAGCAGGGCAACCTCCACCTCTGCAGCTTTTCTCAGAGCGGGTCCCCACTAGGGACCTCCTGGAGGCTGCAACATGGACATCTGTTCATACCTTCAAGCATTACAACCTGCCTATCTCCAAATCCAGGGAAGGCTTTGCCAGCACAGTCTTGCAGGGCATCCTAGCCAGCCCCCAGTCATCTTGACTTTCTCCACCCTTTTCAGCTTTGGGAATCAACCCGTGTGATCACTGCAACAGTGAAACATGAACATAGTACAGTGTACACTTACCATAAACATAGATGTTAGTGTATTCATTGTTGCAATCCTGGTTTCCTACCCTCCATCCCCCTTGTTTGTCTTCCTCTCTCCTTGCAGGGAATTTTCGGTATTTACTTTCTACTGGTGGTGGTCTTCTACTATAAAGTAGCTCCCTATTTGGGGGCTCCTGACAGTTGAGGCAAGAAAAACTGATGTAATGGCATTGGCTGCCTGATTTTATACCACTGACTACCTGACATCCGTCTTGGAGCGACAGCAACCAATGCAGACATACTAAGCTTCTGGTATTCAGGCAGACTGAGGGCTAACCCTGGCAGGATAACCCAAGTGTGATGACTGCAACAGTGAATACACTCTAACATCTACGTTGTAAGTGTTACACAACTGTACTTGTTTCTACATTTCTCAAGAACAGGTTCCAAGGAGGAGGAATAGACTTGGAGGCCACATATGGAAGACACATTTCAGAAATTCATTTCTAAACTAGAAGCCAGTGGTGGATTCAGAGACTGACTAGCAGAAATGGCTGACAAATGAACTTTAATAGGTTAAGTCAGAAATGAGCAAGTCTCTCAAAAAATAGGACTATAGGAATACCCACAGAAAAGGGGTCCAGGTTGTGCTTAAGACACCAAGTAGAAAATGTCTTCCATGTAGTCAAATAGCATTTTATAGTAGTGGGTTTTCTGGCTTTCTGCAAAACCCAAAGCAAGTCCTTAGAAAATTGCTGCCTAAAAGGAATCAAAACCTGATCTCTCACAAGTGAAGGGGTGGGTAAGTTAGTGAATGAGTTCCCATGTCTTGTGTAAGAAGTTCATCCTGTGAGAACTTATGGTGGTTATCCACGTTCCGATGAAATAAAAGGGGGAACCAGTGCTGTCTGGGCCCAAAAGGAAGTCACCAAGATTTTTGGCTTGCTCACATGATCTTGTGCAGGACCTTTGGTAGGAGAGCGGGAGGGGATAGGCATACTGAAACATCCTATTCCAAGAAAGACGTGGCATCCACTTTCCAAGCCAAAGGACTTTGTACTCTTGAACAAAACTGGGGAAGTTTTTTTTTTTTTTTGAGGAGGAGGCAAAAAGATCTACTTGAGTACCCCACTGATGTACATTGTCCAGAAACATTATATCTGAAGTAGGATATTCATTTGTCTGCAACCTGTGGGTTATGGATCCGATATCGGATCCGAACCGGCATGGTTTTCCAGCTATGGATCCAAGCTCTCAGCTCCTCCCCTCACCCATAATGCCCTGCTCTACCCTCATGACCTCAGATCTTGTTTGCCGCGCTGGTAACTGGATGTGGATACGTAGCTCTCAGCTAAGTAGACTATTTTCTTGTATAAAATCAGAGAATTTCTTGTTTCTTTAACTTTTTTTGTGTGGAAGTAGTAGGTTTCCGTTAATATAGACTATTTTAAGTTATTTTAAGTTTCAGTAATAATTTTATTCCCTCCCTCGCTGGACGTAGAGTGTGTGTGTGAGGCCTGTGTGTTTTCTTTGGTTGTTTAAGTTACTTTTCTGTAACTTTGGGTTTTATAGATTATGGCTGAACAGCCTAAGTCTATATTCTCAAATGCTCGAGTGTGGCCATAAGCTCTCACCGCTGATGGCCACACTGTGTTAGTGTCTTGGGGTTGAACACCTCACATCTGGTTGTTCCATTTGTGCAGGGTTCAACCCCAGGGCACTGAGGAGCGGAGGTCCAAGCTGGTCTTGGCGGGTCTTTTACCGCCGGACTCGGCTCCGACCTCCGCTCCTTCGGGACTCCTGCGGCTGCAGTTGTTCCCCCTGTGGCACCCCCTCCTGCTCCGGGGACTCAAACTCCCGCTTCTGGAGAGGAGAGGGATGCATCTAAAAAGGACCGGAGGGAGAAGCACCTGGCGGGCCGAGACCTCTGTTTCGCCCCGCCAGCCAAGCGGCTTCTCCCGGCTCAGGTGTCGGTTCGTCTCCTCCTTCTCGGCTCCGTCCCCTGTGTGCTTCTCACCGGGTCCTGAGGAGTAGGAGACCCGATCTCCGTCGAGGCTATCGAGGAGGCACTCCAGGCCTACCTCGGTAGCCTCGTCGAGATCCACCCATAGCTCGATGCAGATCTGGACCGGATGATGAGAAGGTTCATCCAGGCCCAGATGCAGATGGGAGTGCTCTTGCCTCCCCTCGGGAGCTCAACACCCTTTTTTAAGCCTATTGCTCCTTCTCCGACCCGCTACCCGGGTTCGAGCAACTGGAGCCGAGCAGCCGGGAGCCGGGGAGGGCGGAGCCGATGGTACTTGGTACCGGATCCGACCCTGCCCTCGAGTGCGTCGGACCCGATCTCGGAGCCTGGATCCGAGCCGGATCCGGGGATCAGTGCTCCTTGGCGCCGTCTGTGTCGGAGCGCACTGTCCCTTCCGGATCCGAGTGCCCGCTCGATCCACTCTTCGATCCGAGGGAGCCGATTGTCGGATCCTTTGGTCGAGGTCGGCTCCTTCGGCTTTTGATGTAGTGGAGAGGGCTCTGTTGAGGGTCTCCGGACCCCGGCACTTGCTTCGCCCGTCCCCGCTCCCTCTGCACTGGGCCAGGCTTCCACCATCCGGCCCCTGGGACAGCCCGTTTCTGTGCCCCAAGTTGCTCCGATGGAGCAAATTGCTGCTGCGAGGACTCCTCTGACAGCCCCCAGAGGAGGCCCTCGCAAGCTATTACCGCAAAAGGAGGCACATTGACTCCCGAGTCTCTCACTGAAGACACGGACTTGGAGGAAGGGAAGGCTCCCCACGGTCACCCCGAGGATGTCTCCTTCGAGACATCATGGAAATCTCCGTAGGGGGTGGTCTGCCCCCAAGTCTTCCTCGGACGAGTCCGTGTTCTTGGAGGCATTCGAAACGGGCCCGTCTACCTCTTGGGTGTTCCCCCCCTGCCGACCCCCTGGTGGACCTTACCACCAGGGCGTGGAAGGAACCGGACACCGTGGAGCCAATTCCCAAAGACCTGATAGGATCCTTAGCCCGCCTCCCGACAGGACCCATTGGAGTAAGGGGCCTCCTGTAGATGCCATGTTGATGGCGGCCACAAAGAGGGAACTGGCTCAGGAGAGTCCCTCAGTCCACCCACCGAGCAAGGAGTCTCGGATGATGGACCGCTTGGGGAAGCGGATGTTCAGTTCGGCGACCTTCTCGGTAAGGGCGCTGAACTATTTGGCACATGTTATTCGGATGCAGCGAGACCTTATTAAGAGTACGCTGCATCCCCGAGTCCATTTCGAGGAGGACAGAGTTCTGCACTCCACCAAAATGGCCACTCTTAGGTCAGTCACAATACTTCTATGCGGCTACTCTCCCATGCTACGGAGGCGCCGCTAGAGCTGCGGGGACAGGACTGGTCACTAGACGTCAGGCCTGGCTCCGCCACTGCGATTTTCTGAGCCCTTCAAGGCGCCGCGACGCCCCTTTGATGGTTCTGCTCTGTTTGGCAAGACCGTTCGCGAGGCGTTGACCCAGAGCGAGAAGGACGGAAGACGATGTCTGCCGTCGAATCCGCTTCTCTGCACCCCAGAGGCCCTATTCTAGGAACCAAAGGGTCAGAAGAAGATGTGGTTCGGAAGTCGCAGCAGTCCCAGCCTGCTCCGGACAACCTGTCCTTCCGTGGCAGAGGAGGACAGGGAGGACGCCGCCCTAGAGGCAGAGGGGCTCCCATAAACTTCGGGTCCAGGGAACCTTTCTCTGAACGGCCGCAGCAACCCTGAGGGTTGCCCGACTGCTCTACTCTGGAGGCAGTCGGGGACGTTCGGGCACCTAGCGGCATGGGAGTCCATAACATCGGACCGCTGGGTTCTCCAAATCATATCCAGGGATATCGCATTCCTTTCCTTCACCTTCCAAAGATGAAGTCCCTCCCAGACGTACCACCCGGTCAAAGGGAGGCCGCTTTGGCAGAAATTGGCCATCTGCTAGAGAAAAGAGCCATCCAGCCCGTTCCCCAGACCAGATCGGATCAGGGTTCTACTCCAGATTCTTTTAGTGCCAAAAAGACGGGGAACTAAGACCAATCCTAGACCTCTCTCTCTTGAATCTGGCAGTCCCCAAAGAAAAATTCAATGGTCACTCTACAATCTATTCTCCCCTTCTGGGAGAAGGCCACTGGATGTGCTCGATAGATCTCAAGGACGCCAGACTACCACATCCTAATGGACAGGCGCCCAGGAGGTTTCTCCGCTTCGGCTGGGAGCCAGTCACTACCAGTTCGGGTCCTTCCCTTTGGTCTCACCACAGCCCCAGGGTGTTTACCAAAGTACTAGCAGTGGTAGCGGCCCACCTGAGGCTTCAGGGGTGCAGGTCTTTCCTACCTGGACGACTGGCTCCTTACGCCCCAACAAGGCATCTACTTCTCTCGGCGCGAGACTCCTTTCTCCATCTTGCTCCCTTTCTGGGCATCACAATAAATGCAAACAAGTCCAACCTGGCACCCACTCAGCTCTTAGATTTCATAGGGGCCAGACTAGACACAAGGAGTTTACGAGCCTTCCTCACTGCGGACAGAGTTCTAAATCTGCAGCTCCAGGTGCGGGCCATTCTCCATTCATGTTCTGTTCCAGCGGAGTTGGTCCTGAGGGCTCTAGGGTCCATGGCTTCATCGATAGCACTTCTTCCTCTTGCCAGGCTCAATATGCATTCTACAGTGGACGCCTTAGTACAGTGGACATACCTTGCTCTCCCCATGCATCATCCCATAGCGAGCAGCAAGGCTAGCAGGCGGTCCCTCTTGTGGTGGCGCCACTCCCTGGATCTCCACGAGGGTCGCCCATTTTGTGCTTCTCCTCTCGCCACGGTGACCACGGACGCCTCCCGCCTGGTGGGGCACTTTATGGGTCGACAGTCCAAGGCACGTGGAACGCTTCAGAGACCTTACTGCATATCAATGTTCTAGAGATGAGAGCAGTGCTCTTAGCGCTGCTAGCACTTCAGGACTTTCTTCCCTTGGGAACAATTATTCAATCGACAATATGTCTGTTGTCTGGTACATCAACAAGCAAGGGGAACAAGGTCTTACCCTCTTTGTCGAGAGGCCATGAGAGTTTGGGAATGGGCAATCTCCACCAATCGCTTTCTCATAGCAACGCACATTCCGGTCGGTCCAACATCCTAGCGGACAAGCTCAGTCGCACCATTCTGACCCCTTACGAGTGGTCTCTCAATTGTCAAGTAGCGGACGCATATTCGCACGGTGGGGAACCCCTTCATGCGATCTTTTGCTTCTCCCTCAAACACCAAGTGCGACAGTTTTTTCGCTCTAATACCTCCTCCGGAGGTACCCCAAGAGACGCCTGGTGCATGCTTGGCCACCCGGTCTTCTGTATGCCTATCCACCCTTGCCTCTGATGCTGCAAGTTCTTCAGAAAGCCTCTCGGTGGGTTGCAGAATGATTCTCATTGCTCCATTCTGGCCTCGACAGATCTGGTTCCCTTCCTAAGGTCTCACTCGTGAATCCTCCTTGGATTCTAGATCCCATTCCGGATCTGATATCCCATCCATCCTGCATTCCTCCTCCGAACCTGGACAACCTGAAGCTGACCGCTTGGCTGCTCCAGTTCCACTCTTGATAAGGACTCTGTATTTCTTCACCGTAAAGGCTATTTTGGTGGCGGCTCATAAACCATCCACTAGAAAGGTTTACAAGCAAATGGAAACGCTTCTCTGTGTGGGCGGGCGGCAAGGCCTAAATCCCTTCACGGTTCCTCTCCCTGTAGTGCTTGATTTTCTAACCTCTCTCTTTAATGATGGTGCCAGCAGTTCCACAGTCAAAGTTCAACTGGCGGCAATTTCTCACTATCACATTGGTCAAGAGTCTAATCCTCTTATGTCAGCCAAATTGTGCAAAACATTTCTTAAAGGTACTTTCCTTCTCAGGCCCCTATAAAGCAAGCAGTTCCTCCTTGGGACCTTTCTTTGGTCCTACAGGCCTTGACCGCTCCCCTTCGAGCCAGCTACGGTGGATCTCAAATTCTTGTCCTACAAGACAGCCTTTTTGGTAGCCATTACATCAGCCAAGAGAGTTTCTGAACTTCAAGCTTTATCAGCTAAACCTCCTTACTTGGTATTTCATCCGACCGTGTCTCCCTCAGGACCAACCCGTCCTTCCTTCCTAAAATCGCTTCTGAAGCAAACATCAATCAATCCATTAACCTCCTGTTTTCTTCCCTAAGTATGAAAACAAAGGTGAATATAAGCTACACTCACTAGATGTTCACAGGCAACTTAGATTTTATCTTAACAGGACAGCTGGTCATAGGCAATCCGACCAGCTGTTTATTTCCTTTGCAAAATTCAATTTGGGCAAGCCAATTTCTAAAGTTTCTCTGTCCCGCTGGATTTCACAGTGCATTTTATTGGCTTATCAAGCGTCAGGAAGGCCCGCACCGGGGTTGTTCATGCCCATTCAACCCGGTCAGTATCTACCTCGGCAGCCTTCAAGGCTAGGATTCCTCTAGATGATATTTTTGCAGCCGCCACGGGCTTCATCTCATACATTTATTTCTCACTATAAGTTGGATCTTGCATCTAGGGGTAGAGCATCCTTTGGCTCAGCGGTGCTCGGAATATCCTTCCATGATGGACGCCCAAGATTCAGGTAGCTGGGGACTCTGTACCACAGGTTGCAGGCAAGTGAATATCTCACTTCAGATATAGAAGTTATGTACTCACCATAACGCTCCATCTGAGTAGGTGTATTCATTTGTCTGCAACCATCCCGCCTCCTATCCCCTGGCCTTTCAGTTTCCTGCATATTCCTTGTTACCCTTTTGAGGGTATTGTTGCTTTGGCAAACTCGATCTGAGGTCATGAGGGTAGAGCAGGGCATTATGGGTGAGGGGAGGAGCTGAGAGCTTGGATCCATAGCTGGAAAACCATGCCGGTTCGGATCCGATATCGGATCCATAACCCACAGGTTGCAGACAAATGAATACACCTACTCAGATGGAACGTTATGGTGAGTACATAACTTCTAAGTATGAGCAGGTCCAGAAACATCCTTGATCTGCTACAGGATTGTGCTGTGAAGAAATGTAAACTGACTGCAAAACCCCAAGCCTGAAGAGCCAGCCTGCAGAAAATGCAAGATTTAGTGCCCCCTTGTCATATGACTGGTGGTATTTAACCTGTAGGGGACTTGTAATCCCTGTAGGGGACCTGTAATCCCAAAAGGAATGAAAGACCTGGAGAGCTAGTAGAGCCCTCATCTCCATGTTGATATGGTCTGCCAGTTGTTGGAACCAAAGACTCTGGACTGAGGTTGGAGGATCCCCAATTTTGATCTTGAGCATCTATAGAGCTCCTGAGTAAGGAGAAACCTGGTAAGGCAAACATGGATTGGGGAAAGCTGGTGAATCCACCATCAGTTTGAGCTTGTGACAAGGCAAGAGAGCAGTCAGATACTCCAGAGGATGGAAGTGCTGGAGCCAAGCAGTCTTGAGATACCATTGATATTTCCTATTGTGAAGTTTGGCAAAGGGAACCATGGAAATAGTGGATGCCATTTACCACAAATCTTGGAAAAATTCCCTTTCAGGCAAGACTTGGAAATAAAAAGTCAGAGGTCCTTGACAGGCAAGCGAATATTGGAGTGGTCTGAATCCTATAACCTAGGAACCATTCTTCCTCTTCTGCAAAGGTAGGGATACTTTGTGTACCAATCCCCTTTGTTTTAGAAGCTGACACAAGTGTCTTTTAAGTCGGTTTCCTCATTGTACTGCAGATTGCCATTGAAAGAATCCAACCCCCCCCCCCAAGTTTCCAAGTGGTTGGCTCATTATATTGCATCTTGTTGATAAGACCATGACGGAACGTTGCAGAGAAATGTTAAAACCCACTCTACCAGGGATAAAGTGGCTATTTTCCTTAAAGGAATATACTCTGATAGCAGCAGCATGGTTCTCCAGCTAATTCTAGTTTTCTGTAATTCCCAAAATAAGATGGAATGGATCCTGCACTCCTGACCTTCCTTTGAAGATGGACCAGGATTACAAGTAATAAAACTGGCTGTTTCACTGACAGTTTAACCTGTGACTGTACCCTGCATCAGTTTGCCACCATTCATTAAGACGCACTGCAGCTGCCGTTGCCACCTTGAAAGGGATCAGTGCCCAGGATGTTGTAGAAACGCTGCTGGTTGATTTTTGATATCTTGTGCAAGGACTGTATTTTCTTCTGTCCTGAAGGACAACAGTCCAGTGAGCCATCCATTATTTTTAGGAATCTTCACTACTGGCACATTGCCATTCTTGTAGTGACTGGCAGTCCAGATGTTCGTTTCACTGTTGCAGTCATCACATTTGGGTTATCCCTGCCAGGGTAGCCCTTGGCCGGCCCGAATACCAAAGGCTTAGTATTTCGGTGTCTGTTGCGGTCACTTCAGGACTGACTGGTAGTAGTATAAAGTAAGGCAGCCGATGCCATTACATCAGTCTTTCTTGCTGTGGAGCCCGAACCAGAAGCAGTTCACATGGGTGCTGGTCGGCCGCTACTACCGAATTGAAGTCTTCTAAAGCTAAATACCCCATTGGGGATCCCTTTTTCTTGCACTAACAGATGTCAAGTTAATTGTCTCGCCTGTGGAAAGCAAATACCACACAGACTTTCATTCTTACTGCATCACTTTAGCCCCAGACCACAACCTCCCCCTTTGTCACTTCTGTGCTTTGTTCAACGCCAGAACCATCTGCTGTTGTGCCCTTGTTAGATATTGTCTCTTACAGTCCTCTAATTCCGATGTTGCTTCAGTAAGCCATCTGACAGCAGATATTCCGAAAAAACGTAAAGATAGACTGCACAGGTCCAAACCTACAGACACTTCAAGCTAGTCAGATGTTCATCGTGTTACACTGCTGCAGTCATTACACTTGGGTTATCCTGCCATCAGTCGGTCCTGCAGTCGGCCAGAGTTCCAAAGCCTTGGTCCGGTGTCTGTTGCTGTCTCTTCTTCCCTGACGTCAGTGTGCCAGGGGTGTACAAGATGCATCCGACGCCATTTTCTTCAGTCTCTTGCCGCGCGGTGCCCGAAGCAGAAGCAGTTCGCAAGTGCCGGTCGGCAGATTCCTGAGATTTTCGAAGTCTAATTTCAGACCCGAAGTCTTCAATAAAGCTAAGTACCCCGTTGGGGAAACTTTTTTTTTTCTTGCCTCAGACCGATGTCAGAAAAAGTTAATAATTGTATTTCTTGTGGGAAGCAAATACCGCATAAGGACTTCCACTCTTACTGTATTCCATGCCTAGGGCCCTGATAACGATGTCACTAGTTGTCGGTTTTGTGCTAGATTTAACAAACTCACTATAAAACAACATTTTGATTTTGCTTTGCACTACTTTGGCCGAAGGTTCAATTGTACTATGCTGTCGGATCAACAGACTACCGCAATTCTGAAAAAACGCAAAGACAAGGATAGACAGGCATCAGAGGTCCAAAACCGAAACCTCTTCTAGGCCAGTCACTGGTTTTCAGTGAGGCGCTTTCGCAGCCCCTGCCACCCGCTACCTCAGAGCCACAGGCTGCCTCAGACTCCCACGTGGAGACAACTAGGCCTCTGGAAACTCAAGGTATTGGGCCTACTGAAACTAATCCCACAGATGGGTCTGGAGCCACTGAGCAGGCATCGGCTTCTGAGTGTGTTTTCAGACCTTCACAACTTACCATTAAAGCAACAGCCGAGAGACAAAGAAGCAACAGCCAAGACAAAAACACCATTAAAGACAAAGAAGCAAGGACAGCATTCTCCTGGACAGTCCTCCATGCCTAAGAAACAGATGCTTAAATTGGCCAAAGACTTCATTAATCAGGGGTTCTCATCCCCCTCCTGAGAAAAGGCCTAGGCAGGATACAGACTGATTCCTCTGATCAGGTTTCCATTTCCTCTTCAGACCAGGGATACTCACTACCCCCCTATGAGGACTCTGATGCTGAAGAATCTATCCCTTCAGCCTCTCCTCCTGAGGATTGTTCTTTTGGGGAAACTTTACATACCATGAGGGAGCATTTCCATTGGGAAAGTCAGGATTATTCAGAATCCAAGAAAAGGCTCAGGGATTTCCTTTTATTGCCTCAGCACAGGCCCCTGGCTATTCTGCCTGTGCTAGATATTGTGGATGAGTGTTCTCTGAATCAAGCTTATCTCCTGATTCTTTGCCCCCTGCACCAGCCAAGCCCTGACTCTCAAGTTTCTTTATAAAAACCCTTCTGATCCAGAAACTATTTCCCAGGGTCCAAAAGGGGTTGAGGCTTCCATTGCAAAAAATCCAGTACCCTCTGACCGAGATTCTAGAGCACTGGATAGATGGGGGAAGAAAGTTTACACTTTTGCAACTTTAGCAGTAAGGGTTTTAAATTGCCAGTTTCACATGCTTAAGTACCAACAATATTTAATGGCTCAGTTAAAACAGAAAATGCTTGCAAGCTCAGAAGCTCCCGACTGTAAAGAAATGCAGGATTTATTGCATGCAGTTGAACAGGTGGGAAAACGTACTCTGCAATGTGGTTTTGATTCTTTAGAGGCCTCTTGTAGAGCTGCAGTTACAGGTTCTGTGATTTGAAGACATGCTTGGTTAAAAGAACAGTTTACCTGATCATGTTAAGGCAAACAGTCAAAGATTTCTTACAGGTACAGCCACCTCAATTTAGCAGAAATTGGCCAACAAAGAATTGGTCCTTCCAGTGTCAGGCCACAGAGAGGCAGATACAGATGCCCAGGAGGCGGATCTCAACCCCAAGGCTCTAACAGATGACAGTGGGGCACCTCAACCCCAAAAGGAGGTGAGGACAAGTCTCAACCTTACAGGA
>NC_056737.1:1738284811-1738427175 GCF_019279795.1 Protopterus annectens
GGGGTCGGGATGTGAATATCCAGTGAGATTAGTTTATGGTCTGATCTTACCAGTGAGGGATACACTTCTGGTCTGGAGCATAGAGTCCCCATGTTGGTGATGATCAGGTCCAGTATGTTGTCCCCTCTTGTGGGAGTAGTAACAAGTTGTTCCATAGCATTTGAGTTTATAAATTCTAGGAACCTTTGGGCTAGGGTGTTGGAACTAGAGTAATGCTCCCAGTCTATGTTTGGGTAGTTGAAGTTGCCCAATATAATGGTGTTTGGAGAGACCTTCATATTTTCCAGTGTTCTCAGGAAGGCCGAGTGGGGTTCCTGGGTTTGGGAGGGTGGTCTGTAGCAGGCTATAAACTGGAAGGCAGTTTTACCCACTGTTAGTTGCACATGGATAGTCTCTGATGCTTCGTGCTTTGCCACCAACCTGGAGGTGTGGGTATCTTTGATGAATATCGATACTCCCCCTCCTTTTGTGGTTCGGTCCAAGTTTTGGGCCGAAAAGCATGGTATGAGGTATAACCTGGTAGTGCTGGGGTGCTCTCAGGAGCCCTGAACCAGGTTTCTGTTATTGCAAAGATATCGATGTTCTCCATGCTAAGGAGAGTTTTGAGCGCGTGCATCTTGAGGTTTAGACTTCTGGCATTGAGTAGTATTACTCTTAGTTTCTTATCCCTTGTGATACCTATGGAGGTGGGTTTGTCTTTTGAGCCTTGCCTAAAAAAGGCACTATGGGGGTAGCAAGAGCCTTTGCCAATATCCGAAAGCCCAGGGGTGACAGGTGCAAGCCATCCCTAGCAAAGCATCATGGCTTGTCGAGCATATCATCCCAAGCTGACAGGCATTGGATCCCCTTTGAATGACACCAGTACTTAAGCCAATTGTTGAAATTGATCATCTTGTCTTCATATTGTGGCATCATTCTTGGTGAGGGTAAGATGCTACTCAAGGTCAGGGTCATTCCGGCCTGGGCTACATGCTCAGAGAGCTCCTTTATGTCTCTTTTCATGTAGTCCAGGGAGGTACGTTTCAGGTCATTCACACCAGCATGGACAATGACTGAGTCATATTTGTACTTGCCTTGAAGTGACCTGAGTGCTTGTGTTATGTGGCGGATCCTAGCACCCGACAGGCTGCTCACCGTGACCCTCTCCTTTTTCAGCCTGGTGAGCGGGACGTCAGTGTGCCTGACGATAGAGTCACCTATTACAAGTGTATCAGGTGTGTTGTTTAGTCTTAAGGGCTGTGACTGTTTGGCACACTGGCTTTGTGAGATATGTGTTGCACATATTTTGTTTTGGGGTAGCGGCTGCTTGGGTGTCTGCTTTGGAGGTCTCTGCTGCTTCGGCAGATCTTTATTTAGAGCCTCCGAGTATGTTTTGTGTGATTATGTGTTTGGTTTGCTGTCGTGGTAGGTCTATGTGAGACTGGAATTGTAGTGAGTGTGGTTTCCTTCTCCTCCTGACTGGTTATGCCAGTACTGAGTTGAGAGAGCTTAGCCTCCAGTTTGGCTATATGGTTGCATCTCTCACATGTGTTGGAATTTGTTGGGAAGGAGGAGAGGGTTGTCTGTGTACATGAGGCAGTTGTAACATTGCCTCAAGATTCCCAGATTCACCAGCTGGACCGGAGAGGAGATAGACAACTGACCTTTGGACATGTTAGAATAATATTGGGAATTCCTTAATAATTGAAAACCAGGGCCAGTGGGGATTGAGGGTGTAGTGCTTTTAATTTTTAGTGCTGACTTATATAATTGCTTTAGTGAGCAAGTGCCAGGTAACTTAAGTGCAATGTGTTACAGGTAACTTAAATGCAAAAACGACAAACAGTAACTTTCTTTCAAGTGAAACAAGGAAATAAGTACAGTAAGCAATGCAGATATCACTAGTGATCCACAGAAGCGCTGAGGAGCCGCGTATTAGGTGGAATTAGCATTCCAGGGAAATAACAAGCATATAAACAAAGCTATATTCAGCAGGCCTGGATCTAGTCTATGCTACAGCAAACAATGTGTACCAATTTCAGTAAGATACAGTTCAAATATTCAGGCACTATAAACCTTTAACCAGAAATTCCCAGCTCAGAAGGGCAGAGTCCAGCCTCTTCTCCCACAAGAGTGCAGACCACAAACCTTCTTAATGTAAAATAACTGGCCTGAAGCCCAAGTGCTTAAACCAGAACTAATACACTTTAAGAATAACAGACACTGGGCTCTCAATCAGCAGTTCCCAACTTAGAAGGATGAAAGCTACCTGTCCTGCCACCACAGTGCGTGCCACAAACCTTCCTAATGTAAAACAACTGGTCTGAAGCCCAAGTGCTTAATCCAAAAGACTTAGAATGACAGCTAAACTTTAATCAAGTTACTACCAAGCAGTAATAAATACAATTGAATACTTTAGAGAATGCCTGGATTAGTGCTCAAGTTACACAAACAAAGCTAGATCCAGCAGGCCCGAATCCAGTCTATGCCACAGCAAACAAGGCGCACCAACTTCAGTAAGAAGCAGTTCAGATATGCATGCACTATAAGCCTTCAATCAGAAATTCCCAGCTCAGAAGGGCAGAGTCCAGCCTCTCCTCCCACAAGAGTGCAGACCACGAACCCTCTTAATGTAAAATAACTGGCCTGAAAGCCCAAGTGCTTAAACCAGAATTAATACAATTTTAGAATAACAGACACTGAGCCCTCAATCAGCAGTTCCCAACCTAGAAGGATGTAAGCTACCTGTTCTGCCACTACAGTGCAGACCACAAACCCTCTCAGTGCAAAACAACTGGTCCGAAGCCCAAGTGTTTAAACCAGAAGGCTTAGAATGAGTTACACCAAGCAGTAATAAATACAATTGAGTACTTTTAAGATGATGCAAAAGTAAAAAAAGTAGGTAGAAACACAAGTACAGTAAAAGCAGATGAAATTTTTTTTTTTTTTCTGAACAAGTGCTGAGATCAAAGAAACAGATTTGAGTGCTGAAACTAGAAAGCTGGCTAGTTATAGGGAAAAAACTAAGCTAGAAGGCTTCCCTCCAACACAGAAGGGCTTGGGGGCTCAGAAGCCTACAAATAGTCTATACCACTTAACAGGAAAGGCAGGAAACAAGCTTAAATTTTTTTTTTTTTTTTTTTCTGTTTCCCAGATGCTCTCTTTGTACACAGTAGGAGTGCCTGAAATCAGAATATGATCTCACTGCACTCAGTTGAGTGAGCAAATGAGATGGGCCCAGAAGGAGTATCCAAACACAAATTTACAAGAGGGGCGGGCAGCTGCAAGGCCACTAAGATTAACACCAAAACAAAAACAAGGAGGGTGGGTGGGACTAACTGAAGAGCAGAGTGAAAACTTCCAGTTCAGCTAATATTCCTTCCACACAGTTAAAATCAATTTAAATACTGTATTTTTTGGAAAAAAAAAAGCAGATAAAAGTACTTAAATTCTCTTATACGTCCAGTTGAATATAGCAAGTTCTTAGCCGGCCAAAGCTGAGGTGTTTAAGCAGAAAATATACTTCACAGATTGCCTCTCCTTTGGAATACTATTCCCCAGATGAGGAATCCATTGAAGGAGACTCCCCACCAGAGGATATTACCTTTGGTGAAACAATTACTAAGATTAGTACTTTAAATGGGACATTACCCAGATGACTGACACCCAGAGGGGGTATTTTGAACTCCTTCAAGTGGAATCACCCTTCCCATTAGCCATCCTGCCTGTCTGGATGCTTTCACCTCTGCGTCCAAGAATCCAGACTATCAGACACTTACACATAAGAGACCAGACAGGTTTTATAAAGTACCTGATGAGCAAAAATTCTTAGTTAAACCTCCCCTGGCAGACCCTGCAGTAATTGCTGTCTCTCCTGACAAGCAATCCAGACTGATTCCCTCTGCATCTCTTCTACCAACTGATAAAGATAGCAGAAGCATGGACAAGATTGGGAAAAAAAGTGCACACCTCCTCCACCCTGGCTTTCCGTGCCATCAGTTACCAGACACGCATGCTAAAATATGCCCTGGACCTTGTTTTCCAAGCCCCCAGTCTCTTGGCTGCCACACCTGACTGCCCTACTAAGTCTGACATAACATCTAAACTGTCTCTGGCTTCACAGGTAGCCAGACATTCCATTAGGTGCAGTTATGCAGCAGAGGCCTCTGCTTCTGTTCTCCACAGATATTATTGGCTTTGCCTACAACCACCCCCTAAGGACTTCAAAACTAAAATTATGGACGCGCTATTAGACCATAACCTTTTGTTTGGTAAACAATCTGCAGAGCTTTTTAAAAATCTCCAGGAGAAAAGTAAGGAGCTGCAGGACATAAAGCATTTACTTGTGTCCCCTATTCCTAAGTATTACAGGAATTACCCTGAAAAAACCTCTCCTCAGGAGAACTCCTTCCTCTGGCACCCTCTCCTCTACCAGGCACAGGAGAGGTACCAGAAGGCAAACCTACTCCAGACTTACTACCTCTCAACTGTCTCCAAGACAGCCTTTTCAGGATAGAAGTCCACCCAACAATGTGTGACTCCCTTGCTCATCTACCCTTGTCAGCCCACCTCCCCTACTGTCTCTCCTTTTGGAAAAACATCACATCAGACCACTGAGTTCTGACTATCATTCAGAATGGATACTTCCTTTCTTGGAAGGAAAAACCCATCCCTTTTCCACCGAAAATCAAATCCACCTCTTGCTTCACATTCTTCTAAACCTCCAAAAATTAGGAACATTAGAACTTGTTCCTTCAGGACAGGAAGGAAAAGGGTTTAACTCTACTCTTTCTGGTCCCCAAAAAAGATCGACCTTGGAGACCTATACTAGACCTTTCCTTCTTAAACCAATTCCTAAAAGTTCCAGCATTCAGAATGCTGTCCCTTCAAGCTCTTCTCCCTTTAATTCCAGCCCAGGCCTACATGGCCACACTGGATCTAAAGGAGACATCTTCATATCCCATAAAGCCCTCCAACAGAAAATACTTGCATTTCACTGGACCCTGCTCTCATTTTCAGTTTACAGCCTTGCACTTTGGTTTGTGTACTGCACCCAGGGTATTCACAAAATGCCTAGCCCTTGCCATTGCTTACTGCAGGACCCAAGAGGTCCAAATCTACCCCTATTTTTAGCAGAGACAGAAGCCCTCCTCCAAAATCACCTCAGGTTCACCACTTCCCTTCTTCTAAACCTGGGCTTCACCCTCAACTTAAACAAATCCTCCTTACTCCTGCAGCAAGACAAAATCTTTCTAGGCTGCAGGATCAGGACAGACCTGATGCAGACTTTTCTTCCCCAGGACAAAGTCCAGTCCCACTCCAGTCACTTTTTAAAACTTTTACTAGCCCCCCCCAGATAACTGCAAGGTAATTTATGTAAATTCTAGAGCAGATGGCAACCACCATTCCTATGCTTCCCTTAGCAAGAATGCACATGCAGAAGTTCCAATGGTACCTAAAAAAGTGTGGTCACAACACCAACACTCCCTGGAGCAACAAATTCCCATTCTGCCCTGCCTCAAAATAGAACTAAGGTGGTGGATTCAACAAATCCTTCACAACCCAGGATTACCACTCCAAATCCTCTCCCCAATCCAATTCATGCACAGAGATGCATCAGACCTAGGGTGGGGAGCCACCTGCCAAGGTTTAAGGGTACAGGAGGCATGGAATCCTGCCCTCCAAAAGAACCATATCAATGTAAGGGAATTACTGCAGTTCTTCTGGCTCTGGAGGCTTTTCTTCCTATCCTCCAGCTGGGCCCCCTTCAGATATTCAGACAACAACACAGTTATATGGTATCTCAACAAACAAGGAGGGACCAGAGCTTACCTCCTTTGCAGAATAACTCTACAAATTTGTGACCTTGCCTCCAGGCACAACTTGACCCTGCAAGCCTCGTACATCCCCTCTCAGGACAACAAACAAGCAGATATTCTCGGCAGAAAGCAGAACATCCTCTCTACAGCATGAGTAGATGTTGAACAGAGAGACCTTTTTAGACATTGTCCACCGGTGGGGCACTCCTAAAGTGGATCTGTTTGCCTTCCCTCAGAACAGACAGTTGAACAAATTCTACACCAAGGAGCACTTCCCCACTTCCCTGGAGAGCAGATGCCTTCAGCATTCCATGGAAGGGACTGTTTCTATACGCTTTTCCACCCTTCCCTCTGATCCAAAAGGTCCTACTGAAAATCAGGAAGGACAAACCAAAAATCTTGCTGGTGACTCCCTAATGGCCAAGGCAACACTGGTTCCCCCTACTTCTCTCTCTCTAGCCAAGGGCAATCACCACAAGTTACCCCACAAGGTGGACCTTCTCACACAACAAAAGGGAACCTTAATCCATCCTCACCTACAGATGTTAGCACCAACACTCTGGGTGATAAACTTCTAATCCTTTTAGACACCACTACTCAGAGGACATGCTTACAGTCCTGAGGGAGGCCAGGAAACCTGCTACTAGGAAATCATAATTATCAAAATGAGAGAGATTCTCCAAATGGTGTCTACATAAGGACAGGGACCCCAGCCAAGCTGACCCTTCCCTAGTCCTTGTTTGTGTGCGAACTCATTAAGGATGGTCTTTCTTACTCTTCAGTGAAAGTCCACCTTTCAGCCATTTCAGCTTGCCTGCCTCTAGACCCTTCTTTGCTATCCAGGCTAGATGTAAACCTTTTCTAGAGAGGGGTCTTGCATATCAGACCACCTAGAAAGCCCATCCCACCACCCTGGGACCTACACTTTGTCCTGGAAAAACTAACACCTGGCTCCCTTTGAGCCAGCTGGCAATGCTACTTTACAATTGTGTACATGGAAGACTGTACTGTTGGTGGCCATCACTTCTGCTAGGAGAGTGTCAGAGCTACAGGTTCTCATGGCTTAGTCCCCCCCCCCCAACAACCTTCCACAAGGACAGGGTGACCTTGCGTACTAATCCTTCCTTCATGCTCAAAGTGGTCAATGAACATTCCTTAAATCAATCTATTCATTTACCTACCTTCCTCTTTCCAGCTAACAATAGTTAGAGAATTCTCCATTCCCTGGATGTACACAGACAACTGAGATCCTACCTAGACAAAACTAAGTCCTTCAGAAAATCTAACCAACTATTTGTCTCCTTCCATCCCAGGCACTGGGCAAGACAGTCTCCAAGCAAACTATTTTGTGTTGGATCAGAAAATCCATTGCCTTCTGCTGCTCACACCATGGCAAGCACTTACCCCAGGGGGTGGGATCTTGCTCCACCAGAGGTATGGCTACCTCCAAAGATTTCTTCAAAGGGCTGGACACAGCTTCCATTATGGAGGCAGCTACCTGGTCCACTATTCATACCTTCACCAAACACTACAAGCTGGACCAAGTCTCCAGAGCCAGGGCAGGCTTTGCTAGAGCAATCCTACAGGGGTTTCTGGAATCTTCCACTTCTACCTTCACCCTTCCCTCTAACTAAGCTGTGGTACTCTCCACACTAAGAATACTGCAACATAGGAATAGAAGGACATAGAATAGTTGTGTAAAATCTTACCATAACCATAGATGTCCTTCTCTTCCATGTTGCAGTATTCCTTCCCTCCCCCCATCCCCCTGGATTAAGTTTGGACAATGGATATAGCTCTTAGGCATTAGGAAGCTCTAACCTTCACCAAGAGCAACTAGCCAGCATATGACACTTGACACATCACTTATTACTCTCTTTGGGACTGTCTGTCTGCCCTTAAAGTTCTGAGGTCTATGCATGCAGACATCACATTTAAGGTCCCTGGTTTATGACCCTATGTGTGACATCCCATGCACCTACAGCAACCAGGCTTAAGCTTTTGTATAGGAGTCGACGTTCGGGTTTGCCTGCGGCAGTAAATCCCACACTAAGAATACTGCAACATGGAACAACAACAAGGCCGTTTCTCATCACACTGCTACTGGGGAAGTAAAGGACATCTATGGTTATGGTAAGATTTTACACAACTGTTCTATTTTGTCAGTGAAGGGAAACTTGTGATAAGATGTTTTAGCATTTATTTCCCACTAAAACTGAAATTATAGATCTTAAAAGAGTTTTTGAAAAATACATTTTCAGCAAGATATTTCATTTGTTGCTGGTGACTTTAATTCATTGTGTAGCAATGATTATGTGTGGAGGGTGGGGGCCCAAGAAGGAGAAACTAACTAGAAAAGGTATTTTTCCCTCAAAGTATATGACAGTATATGATATTGACTCTCTCACTTTAGGAAGAGCAGTTCATAGGAAGCTTGCATATTATTCCCCAGGATCCATTAACTGGGATAGGTTGGATAGGAACCATTCACAAGACCATGTATATTTGCTTTGAAAGTATTGAGAGCATCCAGTAGTATCTGACCATGCACCTGTAAAAGTTAAAGGAACTAAAAGGCATTAGCATTTCCCTACATATTTATTATGGAGGTTGTAAAATCATTGTTGGGGCAGATGTAAACTGTTTCTGAGGGGAAAACTGAAGTGTAGGTTAAAAAGAATGAACTTGGATGCCAAGTTATGGTAAGTACATAACTTCTTATTCCCATCGAGTTTATTTAAATGTGGGAGGTAGCAAGTTATTTACATGACCTGGCAAAAGTTCAAATGTTGCAGTGGACCAGGAGGCTTACAGGTCAAGAAAAGTAACCTTTGTGGAATGCTAAGAGGAAGAGTATCTGGACATTATGCAGGGAAATAGCCATTTCTGATGATCCAAGAGCATAAAAATTAGCACAAAGACTTGAACAAAGAAAGAACTGTGGCAACATTTTGGACACTATGTCAAGGTTAACTAGAAAGCCTAAATAAATACTGGAGATGTTTTGATAATATTTTGAAAAGGCAGAGAAGTTAAATAGCTGGAATAATTTTTTTGGAAACATTAGATATTCCAAAGCCTGCATAAATTAAGCAATTAATAGGTAGGACATATGAAGAAATGGAAATTATGTAATCCAAACAAACAAATCCAAACTGCAACTCAGGAAACAAATGAAGGCTCAAGGACACAAAGTCTCCAAAGCGGAAAAAAAAGTAAAAACAGGTTTATTACTTTGCAACGAAACAGTACGATACAAAAATAAACGGTTAAGCGCTTTTCGTCTTAATTTAGAAGACTTCTTCAGACCTACAACAGTAGCACAGGCGCTCACTTTAATACAGACCACATAGTGGTTTCAAAAAACATTAACCAATGGTATTGCATAAGTAATTAAGTAATTAGGCTTGGACACATGACATCAGCAACAAGTCAAATACAAAAACAGCAACTGTGAAAACCTGTAAAGAACAAACATGTATAGCTGCTTTTGTGCACAAATAAAGACACATTAAATCACTGCATTTAGGTGGACAGAGTATAACTCTTAAAATATGTGATAAAAAATGATGAAAAAACTATGGAAAATATATATATAAATGTAAATGTTTATATACACATTGTTATGAGTTACAAGAGCGCTCCAAGTGGACTAAAAGAACGCTGCACTCAAAATAAAATAAAATAGAATAAGAGACTGCAATTTCAACTTTAACCAGTGTTGATCGACTCAACTGTAATGCTTTCACAAATCACCAACAAGGGTGAAGCAAGCTTAGATGTAAGATGAGACATATTTTTAAAAGATTTAAAACATGAAGCAAAAAACCTGCAAAAAAAAAAAGTTTTGTTTTTTTTAAAGAGTGTTCCTCTTTAAGAATGCCCTTTGCATCCCGTCCCGTCGCACAGACGCAACAGGTGTTTGTGACCTGTTTTCGTCTTCTGTGTTTGTGCGACTGATGATTTACGTCTTCATCTTTCGCACCTAATGAGAATTTGAATTCCAGAGGAAATTCGGATTGTGCGGATGAATGTAGAAGTGAGAGGTAGGTGTGTTGACAGCATATATTAAGCACTGATTGTATAGGTTCATATGGCAGGTGGTGCAGACTATACAGTACGACTTTTATGGCCACTGAAATGCCTAGTTTTATTTTTTATTTTATTAATGGGGTAAGCATATAAAGTGGACATGCTGCTTTTCAGAGGTGATGAAGAAGTATTTTTTTTGGATAAGTATCTTATTCTTATTGCTTCGGTTTATAAGTGAAGTATGAGTAAAAAACAGAGGACTTTATTGGTGTTGAAAATACTGAAACAATCTAAAGGGAAAATGCTAACACCTCTAAATTCACAGATTTTGTTTTATTTAACAAAGCACTTCTTCAGAAATAATCATTGCTTCACATTCACCATCACTTTTATGTAAATCAAATTGTCACATGACTCCTGATTCACAAATTAAAAACATTTTAAACTTCATTTTTTCAAAGTACAATTCAGTGAAACCACATCGTTTAAACCAGGATTGAACATTGCCAATATAACTTCCGTGTTTCCAAAATGTTATTAGAAATCACCTCCCCTCAAATGATTTTTAGGTTGTTCACTAACTTGAAATATAATGCTTTTAAAGCACTTACACAACTTCAAGGGAAGAGAAGTGTACTGCTGCTCATGCTAAGTCTGTTTAAAATGTGCAACTGTTTTGTTTAGCAAATGCTATGACTATTGTGGCATACAATTTAAGCAGTGTTAGTAGCACAGCAGGTAGCATACTTGCATCCTGATACAGAGGGCTGTAGGTACTACTCCCACATCATTCAGATTTGTATTTTAAGGGGACAGAGTACTGCAGTCCTGAGTATGTCCTCCTTTGGATGAGATGCCTAATAACTATGAACTTGTTTTTCAGCTTACCGCCCATTCCCTATTGCAATATACCAGCTTACCATTTTTTTAATATAACGTAGGCAATTTATTCCTCAAGGGCAGCAGGCATTGAATTTGTAGATGAAACACTGAAATATAAATTTGTTTTCTAGCAATAACCTCTTCATTAGTTTCAGATCTCTCTAATGTGGAATTATTCAGATGACTTTTACTTCTGCAGAAATTGTGCATATTGACTGATATTGGTGGACTGTATTGACAGATGTTTGAGTAGCCTTTTATGGTTGAAATACAATTGGGCAGTTTGTCATTGGTCATTGCTAGCTGGGAAATGTTCAAAACTATAAATTTAAAATACATTCTTTCGAGTGGTGCTGTATTATACAAGGGATATAATTAAATTATTATATATTAGAATTGATTCACCTTTCTGACTGTATTAAAGAACTTTTGCATGGTCCTAAAATGTGTGCAAGGGGCGAAAAATTTGAAAACAGCCCAATGGTAAACTTAACCTGCCAATGGCCAGATGCATTTCCTTTGAATGTGGGTTTCAATCCTATTTCAGTTAATGTGACTTTCAAAGGTAGAGAAGTTTTAATGCCACGTCTGTTTTCAGACTATTACTTCATTTAGCAAATGTCTATCAGTGTTTGTGTTATAAAATTTGTAAATTAAATCAAAATATCTGTAACATTATAGAAGTAAAGCATAAAACAGTATGCACATAAAGTTTTGAACAGTGTGTATGGCAAATGGGGAGAAATAGCCAAGTAATGGGACACTGAAATGGCTGCGTGGGGGGGGGGGGCTGTGTGGGTGGAGCTGTGGGGGGAGTGGGTGGGGCTCTGGGTTTGCACCCCCCCCTGCAAAAAAATCCTGCAGGCTTCCTTGCCTGAAGGCTTTCCTTGGGTTTGCTGCCCAGGATTTCACTGGAGAAAATTGCTGTCTAAAGCTTTGGTTGTATTCCCACCATTTAATTTATTTAATGAAATTGGATTGACATCCAACCATAATCACTGAGTGGGTTAAATGGATAGATGTTCATGTTTCACTGTTGCAGTCATCACACTTGGGTTATTTGCCTGCAGGTAGCCCTCAGTTGGCCCGAATACCAGAGTCTTGGGATTTCTGCGTCGGATGCTGTCGCATCATCCATGATGTCAGGGGTATAAAACATGCAGTTGATGCCATTACATCAGCTTTTCTTGCCGCACGGGAGCCTGAAGCAGAAGCAGTTCGCAAGTACCGGTCGGCAGCTACTTGAAATTTTTGTTTCTCGAGTTTCAAACCTGAAGTCTTCTAAAGCTAAGTATTCTGTTGGGATACTTTTTTCTTGCTCTAACCAATGTCAGAAAAACACTAATGGCCACACGAACTAATGTAAAACAATAAAAAGGAAGGGTGGTAGTCAGAACAAGAACTGAAAAACAGTGTTTATTAAGCACTTTTTGTTAGCTAACCATCAGCAAACATCTTCCGATAAATTAAAAATATTACAAAGTATCCTTTTAAAGAAAATGTTCCAAATCATCTGACAAAAGGCAACCAATAATAGCATCATATCACTTAAAACTCTCTCCTGCAATTTCAGTTACTAAGGTAACTAAGTTAAATACATACAAAATGTTAACTCATAAAAATGATTCTATGCATAAAAATGTTGATATAAATACTAAAAATCAAACTACAATTGCATACACTCAGTCGCAAAACCCACTTAATTCTGCAAAAAAAACAGACTTGGAAAAACAATGGAAGATAGATATACATCAAGCTGTTCATATAACCATTATTAGTAAACATAAAACCACACTTCTAAATGATTGTCTAGTTTAACATCACCTTTGTAAACTCTTTAGCTTCAAGATGCAACTGATAGAACAGGTATCATTAATGCCTGGGAAATTATACACATTCAAATAAATCTGCCCAAATAACTCTAATTCTTCCAAATGCAGAGACATAGGACCACCCCTAATGTCAAATGATACCTGATCTATAACTTTATATTTAAATTTGTGTTCATTAAAAACCAAAACATGTTTAGCTAAGGCATTTTCTGTTCTACCTCTGGCAATAGCATATTGGTGTTTGTATATGTGATCCCGGAGCCTTCGCTCTGTTTTGCCAGTGTAGAACACTGGACAACATTGGCACTTAGCTAAGTAAACAACACATTTTGAATTACAGTTGAACTTCTGTTTCAATTTATACTGGGTGTCATTAATGATAAACGTATTTCCCACATCAATGAATCTACAAAAATTACATGACTCACACTTGAGCATCCATGTACTTCTTGGTATACATCTAGGATACTGTTCTAACAGATTCTTTAAATTTTTCCCCCTCTTAAAAATCACCCTAGGGGAATTACCCATCTTGTTAAACATCATGGGGTCGTTTCTAAACAAATCCCAATTTTTCAGTATTATATTAATAACTAGTTGACTATCTAAGCTAAATGTAATAAAGCTAAGATGAAAATCTTTCTTCACTTCTCTGTTTAGAACTAACTGGGGAACAATCTTTGTTCACTTGTTGATAAAATGAGGAATGTACAATACCTCCATCTTTCACCCGTAAAATAGGGCGATAGATATTATTACCTCTTTTCAATTTAACTTCTTCTATCAAGGAATCTATCAGATCCTCTGGGTACTCGCGACTTAGGAACACACTTTTAAGAGTTTGACATTCGTCATTGAAATCATCATCCTGGCTGACGATCCTTGCCGTCCTCATCAACTGGCCTTTAATAACTGAACATTTCTGGTGGTGAGGGTGACAGCTGGAAAATGAAGAAAGGCATTAGAATAAGTGCTCGTTCTATGGATCTTAGCCACAAGACAATGTTCAACCCTATTCTTCATCATACTGATGTCTAAATAGGAGATTTCATCTGAACTAAAATTGGGCGTGAATTCCAAAAATTGGGTAGACTGATTTAAGTGTTCTACAGTCTTGTTAGCTATATTAATGTCACCTTTTAACAAGATAAAAATATTGTCACATTAACATGTGTAGAATACTATGGAATTCTGTAATTCCATGTGTTTACATACAAATTCAGTCTCCCAAAAGGCCATAACTAAATTCGCCGAGCTGGCCCCACACGGTGAGCCCATAGCTATGCCCACTTTTTGTAAATAAAATTCATTGTCAAACATAAAAGAATTATTTGACAAGATGACATCTAAACGTTCTATAACTAAAAAAAAATTCAGAATTTGATGCTTTATTTTTCCTTAACATGAAACCTATCCACTCAATACCCAACATATGGGGAATACAAGTATTAAGATCTTTAACATCGACCGTTAGAAAGTTATTCTCGTCACTGTACTGTAATTGGTCAATTTTACTCAAAAAGGACCAAGAGTCCTTACAGACTTGTTCTTCATCTATATATCCAATACTATATGGATAGTGCAGCATATCAATCTAGCTCACGTAATGAAGTTAATAGAGCTTACCAGCACATTAAAAGTATGATCATTTGATTTGTTTATAGATGGTAGGATCAACTTAGGGATTTATAATTATATGTCTCTATCATATCCTAGGATTCCAGTTCTTTTTGGAATCCTGAAAATTCATAAGAATTTGGTCAATCCCCCTATGCGATGGCCGAAATTCAGCCACCTACCCTTTTGCAAAATTTGTTGATTCAATTTTAAAGAAATACTTAAAAACTGAAGAATATTTTTAATTTATCTGAAGAAGTTTGCTGATGGTTAGCAAACAAAAAGCGCTTAATAAATACTGTTTTTTAGTTCTTGTTTTGACTACCGCCCTTCCTTTTTACATTGTCAGAAAAAGTTAACAATTGTCTTGCCTGTGGAAACAAATACCTCACAGAGATTTTCATTCTTACTACGTCACCTGTTTAGGCCCAGACCACGATGTCCCTCACTGTCATTTTTTTGCCTTGTTCAATGCCTGAACTATTCGTCGTCGGGCTATTTTTGACTCTAAATTCTTTTGCTCTCATTCTCCGTATTCCGAAATGGCTTCGGTAAGCCATTGACTACTGATCTTCCAAAAAAACACAAAGATAAAGACAGAGGCAGACCGCATAGGTCCAAAACTGCTGATGACGCTTCCACTAAGCTAGTAGTTGCCAGTCCACTGGTACTCAGTAAGCCACTTTCGCAGCCCCTATTACCCGCTTCTACAGATTTGCAGGTCTCTACTGAGACCCATTAGGAGTCCGGAGTACCGTGAGATGCTTCTTCGACTATGGAAGCTGAGGATGTCTCTACCTTGGATGGGTCCGGAGCTGCTGTGCAGGCACCGGATTCTGAGGGTGTATTCAGACCTTCCGATGTTCATATTGAACCGAGTACTCCATTAATGATTAAATCTACTGAATTTCTCAGGCCCAGAGTTCGCACTACACCTAGGAAACCAACGACCAAAGCACATTCTCAAGCTCCCATGCCACAGAAACAAATGCTTAGAATGGCTGAAGACCTTATTACTTTAATTAGGGGAAGCCAACCTTCCCCCTCTAAAAGATAAAGAATTGATTTTCCTTCTGATTCTTCATACCATGAGTCTGATGACTCTGACCCCTGTGATTACCAGGACATACTACCTATGAGGACTCAGATGCAGAAGATTCAATTCCCTCAGCCTCCCCCTCCCCCAGAGGACCTTTCTTTCAGTGAAACCTTGCATACCCTAAGAGAGCATTTCTGCTGGGAATGCTAGGACTACCCACAGTCCAAAAAGAGACTCAGGGAATTTTTAGACTTGCCACAGCATAGGCTTCTAGCTATTTGCCCTGTCCTGGATATTGTAGATGATGTCTTCATGGAATCTAGCCTTACCCCTGATACTTTACCACCTGCTCCTAGAAAGCCTGACAGATACTACAGAGTACCTGACTCTCGCAAATTTCTCTTTAAAAATCCCACTGCAGATCCAGCGACCATTTCCCAGGAACCTAAAGGTATTAAGGCTTCTACAGCCAAAAACCTTACCCCTTTGGACAGGGATTCTAGGGCTCTAGACAGATGGGGTAAGAAGGTATATACCTCTGCAACTCTTGCCATCATGGCTTTAAATTGCCAGTTTCACATGTTGAAGTACCAGCAGCATATTATTGATCTAATTAAACAAAAAATGTTGTTGATTCCTGATTGTGCAGAAAATAAGGACTTGCAAGACTTTTCTGCAAACCAAGTTGGTAAACATACTTTGCAGTGTGGTTTTGATGCCTTAGAAGCATCTTGCAGGGCTGCTGTCACTGGGTCTGCTCTGAGAAGGCATGATTGACTGAAGGAACAAATCTTGCTAGACCATGTCAAGGCAAAATTACTTGATGCTCCATTAAACCAAGAATGTTTGTTTGGCTCTAAAGCAGAAGTAGTTCTTAAAAAGAGGGAAGAAAAAGCTAAATCCATGCAAACTGTTAAAGATTTCTTACAGGTATAGCCACCTCGATTCAGTAGGCATTGGCCTTCAAAAAACTGGTCCTTTCCAGTCCCTTCCAGATTCTTAAAAAGATGGAAGAAAAAGCTAAGTCCATGCAAACTATTAAAGATTTCTTACAGGTATAGCCACCTCAATTCAGTAGGCATTGGCCTTCAAAAAACTGTTCCTTTCCAGTCCCTTCCAGACCTTCTCATCCCAAACCCAGGGGCAACAGACCACAAAGACTACAGTCTCAGGGTATGCACAGATCTAAACAATGGAGTGCTCTCTCCTCAAAATCTGGGAGTGGTAAGCCACCCCCCTATGGGAAAGATTCACAGTGACTTGTCCTTAATCCTTCCCAGCAATGCCCAAGTACTTGCACCCCTAGGAGGAAAACTCGCCCTCCATGCAAAAAAATGGACATATATTACCCAGGACCGATGGGTCTTAAACATTGTATCCCAGGGATACTTATTCTATTTCCACTCTCTGCCAACCCCAAGCAGATTGCCAGACCTTCCTCCAAACCAGTGGACAGAGGCCCAAAAGCAAGTACTTTCTCTTCTCAGTATCAGGGCTATTCAACCTGTGCCAACAGAGCAAAGGGGACAGGGGTTCTACTCTAGGCTGTTGGTGCCCAGGAAAGAGAACTCTTGGTGCTCTATTCTGGATCTGTCAACCCAAAACACCTTCCTGGTGGTACCAAAATTCAAAATGCTTACACTCCAGTAGCTCCTTCCTATGCTAGCCAAGGTCTCTTGGCTAGTCACCCTAGACTTAAAAGAAGCTTATCTGCACATCTCCATAAGGGAATCTTGCAGAAAATATCTACGTTTCAGGGCAGGCTCTATGCACTATCAGCTCTCTGCACTTTCCTTTGGCTTATCTACTGTGCCCAGGGTCTTCACAAAGTGCCTGGCTCCAGCCATTGCTTACTGCAGGCAGAGAAATATTAAAATTTACCCATACTTGGATGACTGCCTGATTCAGGTGGACAGTCAGGAATTGCTACTTCAGCACCTGACGTTTGTAAAGAGACTCCTAACTTCTCTGGGGTATACCATCAATGAAAATAAATCACATCTGGTACCCAGCCAAAAGATTGTATTCTTGGGAGCAAGCTTGAACACAACTTCCAGATGGCATTCATCACTCCAGAAAAGCATGTTTATTTGACAACTTATTTCAAACTACTGGCCACCCAAACCCAGCTATCTGCAAGAAAAATATTACAAGCCCTAGGGTTCATGGCCTCATGTATTCTATTGATTCCATATGGAAGATTGCATATGAGGAAACTTCAATGGTACTTAAAAAGTCTCTGGTGTCAACATTCCCAAGACCTGGAAACAGTGATTCCTATCATTCCTTGCCTAAGGATAGAGTTCCTTTGTTGGGCAGAGGCTTGCAGCTACGAAAAGGGACTCCCTTTTTCACAAGCCCCCGCCGTCCAAACTCTGACAGCAGATGCATCAGACTATGCATGGGGGGGGGGGGGCTCACATGGCAGGCAAATGCATTCAAGGCAAATGTAGCCCAGGACAAATTCACCTGCATATCAATCAAAAAGAAATGTTAGCTGTACAGAATACACTGACAGCTTTCAAATAGATTATTCTGCCAGGACAACAACTGATAAAGACAGACAAGACCACAGTTATGTGGTACATAAACAAGCAGGGGGGAACTCACTCCTACCCACTCTGCAGGTTTGCCAAGGCTCTGTGGAACAGAGCCTTAAGCAACCAAGTGCACCTGCAAGCTCAGTTCCTGCCAGGCAAACAAAATTCACTGGCAGATGACTTGAGCAGAAATCTAATGGACCCACGCAAGTGGAAACTGGAACCAAACTCATTCAAACTTCTAATACACAGGTGGGGGACACCAGATGTGGACCTCTTTGCATCCCCCAAAACCATCAAATAAACAAATTTTGCATCAGAATTCCCCACAGCCAAGCTTGGAAAGTGGATGCCCTATCCTTCACATGGGAAAACCTCTCAATCTATGCCTTTCCCCCTCTTTCCAAAAGTACTCCTCAAGATCAAACAGAACAGGCAAAGGACAATCCTTATTGCACCAGACTGGCCACGCCAGCACTGGTACCCACTCCTATGCAGTCTGACAGTAGTGCCACCCTGGCACCTACAGCAGACCCAATCTCTGCTGTCCCAGCAGGACTGACAGATTTTGCATCCTCAGCTGCAAACCCTGAACCTGGCAGCCTGGCTTATTCCCCGAATACATCACCAGCAACTCTCAGCAAACAGGTGCTGGATGTTATCCTTGAGGCCAGGAGGCCCAGCACTAGGAAATCCTATTCAGAAAAGTGGAATAGATACTGTTCTTGGAGCCAGTCTCAAGGGAAGGACACAGCCATGCCCTCCTTGCCTCAAATCCTAGATTACCTCATTCCACTAGGGCAACCTCAACCTCTACAGCCTTTCTCAGGGGAGTCCCTACCAGGGACATCCTGGAAGCTGCAACCTGGAGTTCTGTACACACCTTCACCAAGCATTACCACTTGTCTATCTTTTCCAAATCCAGAGCTGGATTTGCCACAGCAGTCTTACAAGGCTTGCTAGCCAGCCCTACTACTTCTTTCCTGTCTCCACCCTTCCTCAGCTTTGGGAATCAACCCATGTGTGATGACTGCAACAGTGAAACACGAAGAACATAGTACAGTTGTGTACACTTACCATAAATGTAGATGTTTGAGTGTATTCACTGTTGCAGTCCTGGTTACCCTCCTTCCAGCCCCCTGTCTTTCTAGACTTTCTACCTATCCTCTTTTTTGGCCATATCTTACGGAAATGGTATTTACTTTTTACTAGAGGTGTTCCACACCATTTGATTGCTTCCTATTTTGGGGGCACCTGACATCTGGGGCAAGAAAAACTGATGTGATGGCATCAGCTGCATGTTTTATACCCCTGACATCATGGATGAGGTGACAACATCTGATGCAAAAATCCCAAGACTCTGGTATTCGGGCCGACTGAGGGCTACCTGCAGGCAGATAACCCAAGTGTGATGACTGCAACAGTGAATACACTCGAACATCTACATTTATGGTAAGTGCACACAACTGTACTTTTTGATCCCACTGAGTCAAAGTACATAGATGTTCTGTCTGGTAAAGAATAATGTAAGGTGTTCCACAGTAGTTTGTTCTGAGGCTGGTTTTGTTTAACTTTTTGCCAATAGCGAGTGAGAATAAATCACTGAATTTCAGGATATGCTGATAAGGATTGTGGTACTTTATCTAAAAATTACTTAATTTTCTGTTTGAGTGATTCTACTTAAGTTACAAATTGTGACAGTAGTATGCATTTTGGATTATAAGAACCTGAATTTTATAACCATTGGACTGGACAGATGACTGGTTTAGCAGGATCTAGGAATTCCAGACTGCAAACAGCTTAACTTGCAAGAGACATTTCACTCTGTAGTGTTGCTATTAAAAAAAAAAGTCATGTGCCATTATTAAGGTTAATCTTGCATCAAACTCATCCTTGAGTTATGATTACTTTATGTATACATTAAAGGTGATATCTAGGTACTGGAAAGTGTGCAAAGAAAGGTTTTCAACATAATCTCAAAGTTAAACTAGCATTCAACTTCCTTTCTCGGGCAAATCTCCTATCCCAGTGAATTAGGTGGAATTTTTGTCCTTCCACCTGTGTTAAATAGCCATAGATAGTTCCCAGAATAGCAAAAGAAGGCGGGGGGGGGGTAATTTCAAAATGTCCTTCCTTGAATCACTGTTATGGTATTACTACCTCTTAGGATATTCTGCCAATGATAGCTGTACATCTGGCCACCATGCCAATGCCTAGGTACCTGTCGCACTGTACTGGTTACTGGTGTGAATCACCCCTCTATTGGCTAGCCAGAGTACTGAAGTAGCTTTGACTTTGGTCTGTCAGCTGTATGATTTGTGCCTCTTCCTCAGCTTTTGATTACAGATGACCCATTGGGGAACCCTTTGACTTCTCTCTACATGACATCAGAATAAGGATGGAGTGGGAGGCAAATTCTTCACAGACCATCATTTGAAGTATGTTTTCTTTGACCAGGTTACACTCAACCCATGAATGCCCCTTCTGGTTCCTAGAACTATTTATGGCTGCTTCATATGTGTGGGGTGCTTGTTCCAAGAACATCTGGATCCAGGGGGTTGGTCACCTAAAGAAACATAAAATAAATGAAGGCTGTTTAGCTCTTCAGATCCTGCATTATCCCTGGATGCAAGGTCCAGTTCATACTAACAAAATACCACAGTTTTGGTGCATAAATAGGAAGACACCAAGTCTTAACTCTGCATACTAACCTTGATTGCTTGAGACACAGCAGCTCAGCACATTTTCCTTTGAGCTGTATACATCACATTAAAAATGACTTTCTGAGCAGCTCCAGAGCAAGCTGTCATGAGCAGATGTTGAAAGAGGTCTTTCTGGACATTTTAGTCAGTGGGGTACTCCCCAGATTTTTTTTTTATCACCACATGAACAGCTCAGGCTATTCTGTTCCAGAATGCAATGCATTCAGGCTTGGAAAACTGATGCCATGTCTGTCTTGGAAGGCAAAGTTCCTTTATGCATACCCACTAGTTTCTCTGATTTACAAAGTCTTTCTCAAAAACCAAGGACAAGACAAAACTTATTTTGGCTTTCTTTTGGCTTTAGACATCACTGGTTTCCCTTTCTCTTCCAATTAGCCAGAAGCAGTCATCACAAATTACCTTACAGGCTGGACTTGCTGACACAAAACAAAGGTTCTCTATTAGCCACAGCCTACAGAACTTGAATCTGACTCTTTGGCTGATAGAATTTTCATTCTTTGTATGTCCTTGGTTCTACCAGAGACTAGAAAACAAACTACAAGGAAATACTGATCTCATATATTTTCTTTCTGGGTTCAGCCTGTGGGCTATCAGATCTGACTTGGATCTGAGACTGGCCATATCCAAAAGACTTCACCTGGCTAGCTGTGCCTCTACTACCTGTAATACCGTGCCCTTCTAAGATCATCTCAGATCTCATTTTTTGCCTTTCTGGACAGCAGCTTGGTCACACACTCATAGGTTCATAGGTTCATACTAGGCTATCTGCCCTGGGGCAATTATAAGCCTAGCCCGATTCTGTATGGCTTACGCCACCCCTTGATTTGAGTATACTGTGCCCTTTTTAAGGTTTAGTTTACTGTGCCTCTGTCTAATAGTGACCAGGGAGTAATCCCTGGGACAAACCTATGATCCCCCATCCACCTATTGAGATTCTTCTTGAAGAGATTCAGTGAGGTGCTCTGCCTCACATGAACTGGAATTCTATTCCAGAGCGAAGGGAGCCTCTGGGTTATGAACCTGTCCCTCCAGCAAGTTCTATTTATTTCTGTGCTGAGGTTCAAGTTCCTTGAGCGTGTGGCTCTAAGGGATTTAGATTTACTGAGGTGGAGCATGTCCATTAATTCTGGATTTGACATAGCTTTGTATGTCAGGCATAGATCGCCTCGAAGTCGGGGGTATGCAACTGAGTAGAGCTGGAGTTTTTTTAACCGAGCAGCATATGGCATCTGTTTGAGACCCTTGATCCTCTTGGTGAGATACTTTTGGGGTCTCTCTAATTGCTGCAGGTGTCGGGTAAGATACATCCCAAAAGGGGCATTGTATTCTATGATGGGCCTGATGAGGGATGAATAAAGGGGCACGATTACCTCTCTTGATCTAGATGTGAAACCCTTCGTGATGAGGTGGGCTATGTAGAAGGTCTTTCTAACCACTTTGGCAATGTGGTTTTCAAAGGAGAGATTGCTATCAACTTGGGTCCCCAGGTCTCTAATAAGTTTCTCTGTACTTAATGGGTTTCCGCCTATGTGGTAATTTGTGGGCACATTGTTTTTGCCAAAGGGTATGACTATACATTTTTTGGCATTTAGCTTTAAACCATAGCGCTGGCACCAGTTATCTGTCTCTGTAAGATCTTTTTGAAGGATGTTTGTGTCAGCTGGAGGGTCGATTATGGCGCCCAGTTTGCAGTTGTCTGCAAACCTGGTGAGCCATAGTCCTTCCACGTTTGCCTGTACCTCGGAAAAGTATATACCGAACAAGAGTGGTCCCAGGACAGAACCCTGTGGGATGCCACTTGTGACCGCTGAGTCTGACATGGCTCCAGCAACTCTCACTCTGTGGGTTCTGTCTTTGAGCCAGTTTGCGACCCATCTTGTGACATAGGGGTTTATATTTAAGCTGGATAGCTTATCTATGATGCCCGAGTGGGGTATTGTTTCAAATGCCTTTGCAAGGTCCAGATAGGCTGTGTGGACTACCTTCCCTTCATCTATGGCTTTGGTGACTGTTTCGAAGAAGTCAACCAGGTTCAAAAGGCAGGATCTGCCCTTGACAAAGCCGAACTGAGTAGGATCTAGTGTCTGTAGGTCCCCAATGTCTTTGTTTATGAGCTCCATGATGATCCTCTCCATAGCCTTGCAGACTAAGCTAGTCAGGCTTATGGGGTAATAGTTTCCAGGGTCTGTAGAGGCTCCACCTTTGTGGAGTGGGACCACTGTTGCTGTACGCCATTCTGTGGGCACATATCCTGTAGTGAGGCTGAGATTGTATAGCTGGGGTGTATCCTTTCTTTGTGCTTGTTAGCTAAATCTTGTTTTCCCTTTCCTCTATCCTAGTTTTTTTCTTTGTAGTTGGTAGTGTTTTGGGGGTGATTTATTGTTGATATAGTGTCATCATGTATAGGTTTGATAGGTTTATTCTTAGGTAGTATGTTTCATGGGTTTTTCCTGGCCTTATGTGCTTTAGGTTTTGTGAACACGCTTTTTATATCTAGGATAGTGCATGCTGGTTTATAGTTGGTATATATTTTGTGTGGTATGGACAAAGGCTTCAGGAAATGTGTGGGGTGCAGCCCTAAGCACCCTTCCCTAGACACACAAGACAGATGTGTTTGTTTTGGAGCTGCTTACATTGATGCTGTGCTATTGAGAGTTTTGGAACCCAAGCCATTAATGAGGGGCGGCAAGTTAATCCTCAAGGGTCTGTTGCTGACTGGTGATTCTTCCTCCTCCTCTTCTGCTCTGACTGATAAGGTTGATAGGGATCCAAGGTCCCAAACCTTTAAAATGGGACCAAAAACCTTTCTCTCCATCCTGTCTGCCATATCTGAAGATAATCCCAATCTTCATCTCCTCTAATGGAATCAGTACAGTCAGATCCCAACAACTTGGACCTGATCTCCAGTGGCACCAACTATGGGGAAGGTTGCATCCAATATGCTCAGTGCCCTGAGTCCTTTCCTGTTGAAAGCTCCCTGAACAGGACTTTCTGCCCTCCCCCCAACTCCATGAGAGTCTTCTTCATAGTGTCCCTCTCCACTCCGGATCCAATCCTGTCCGGTTTGGGTTAGGTCCTTTGCACAGTCAACCAACAGGCAAGCCTCTTATCTGTGGCTTTGTCAGCTTGGTCATTCCGATAGGTCAGCAGTTTAAGACCCACTGACTTGGAGCTATCCTTCAAGCCCAGATGCAGTTAGGACTGATCCCTTTGGCTTTGTGTCTTCAAACCAAGGCTTCATTTCCAAGCTTGTTTCCTCTGGTGTTACAGAGTCAGTTTGCCTTACCACCCGTCTGGTCACATCTGACAGTTTGGCTGATAGCTCCTACACCTGCCTTGGATTTGAGTCTGGCAGTGACTGAGCCAAGTGGACCTCTGCATCGATACTTTAAGACAGGAATTTCCAGGTTCGGATTAATGCTTTGGGTTTCAGCTCTCAATAATTTGGCTGTGATCTCAGTGTCTGGATAGCTGGGTGTAGCTCCAGAGTCTGCCATATCCTTTGGATCTTCAGATCCCAGGTGTGTGAAACCTGGGGTGCCAGATTCTGCCTTTGATGTAGAGAGGATGTTCTGTCAGGGAATGAAATGGTTATCACCACTGGGTATTCATTCCTCATCCACATCTTTGCTTGTGGACATGCATCAGTCTGCTCTGGGACAGCCCACTCTTGGTGGTCACCAATCTGCTGTGCACTGAGGGGTCCCACCTCTCCCACTTCCCCTGAATTCTCCAGGAGGGAAATTTCTGGCTAAAGGCATTGCAAGAGGAAATACTTGAATTTTCCAGAGGAATCCCTCACCAAGGATACTGACCTCTGAAGGAGAGGTGTCCCCTAAATCCCACCCAGTGGTGCCTTTTTTGGTGATATTTTGGAGCTGCTTGTGCAAGTGCAAGGTTTGGACTGCTGATGCCCCATCTATGGAGGAATCTATTTTTGGAGGCCTTCTGAGTGGGCCCTTCCACATCTGGGGTGCTTCTCCCTTCAGATGCACTTATTGACTTGGTGTCCCAGAGAGAGTGGAAGGAGCCAGATACAGTGGAATCAATTCTTAAGAAAACATTTAAGATCCTGGTGCCACCCAAGGACTGGCAAAATTGGAGTAGGGGTCCTGCCATTGATGCTTTTTTAGTGGCAATGCCCACCAAGAAGGTCATCTTGAGAGTTCTTCGATTCATCCTCCAAATAGACAGCCTCTGGTGTTGGACCTGTTAGAGAAACACTGCTATGCCTCAGCCATGTTCACACAGTGTTAAACTGCCTGGCTCACTTGACGAGACTTCAGTGGGGCATTGTTTAAAGTGTGGTTAAGACAAGTCTCCAGAGTCTCAAAAAATTCTGGAGATTCAGTTGTCTACCTTGCAGTCTAGTGTCACTTTGTCCATCCATTTGTTTTCTATTGCGGCTGATAGCACATCCTGAGCTGCAGGTGCCAGGGTTGCCATGTGTTGCCACTAATTTTGCAGACTGCATCAAAGTGTCCTTTGTTAATACTTCGTATGATGACTTTTTGGGCCTGAGGCTAAGATTACTTTGACCAGAAGCGAGCAAGACCGAAAGATGCTGTCTGCCATTAGAGTGCATTTTGCTAGTCCTCAGTGGACATTCTCTCAATCAGAAGGGGGGGGGGGTCTCCTTTAGAAAGGAAAATTTGCTTAAAATCTTGCATGACCTTTTCAAGAAACTCCTGCTGAAAGTTTTCCCCACTGCGGTGGGTGCAACCACAATGGACACCATTCACTCAGCAGGGCTGGTCCAGAGACTAAGAGCTTTCTCTGAGAACATTTGAGTGATCCTGATGTGTTGCTCAGCTGTCAGTTTAGAGGCAGTCAGGGTTATTTGATTCTGCACCCTGAAGCTTGGGAGGCCATCACTTTGGACTCGTGGGTATTAAGTGTAATATGCAGAGGTTATGTGATTCCATTTTAGGTACACTGAAAGTAAATCCCAAATATCTTCCAGATATTCCACCCAGTCAGAGAAGGGATGTTGCCACTGAAGTTCAGAAGATGTTCATAGTCATCCAAGAAGTCCAATCAGACCAATGCAGATCCGGGGTCTATTCAAGATTCTTTTAGGTTTCAAAAAAAAAAATAAAGACTTTAGGCCAGTTTTGTATTTGAGCAAGTTAAATCATGTTGTAAAACAAAGTTCCACATGGTCACCATGCAATACACTATGCTTTTCTTCAGAAAGAATGACTGGATGAGCTCAAATCAACTTCAGACATCTACTATCATACAAAGATAGCGAGGTATTTCAGAAAGTTTCTGCACTTACAGATGCGAGCCAAACATCAGTTCAAAGCATGCTTTGCTGCCCTCCGGTCTCACCACTGCCACTGGATGTTCACCAAGTGCATGGCAGTCATAGCAGTCATTCCAGGTCTTTCCTTACTTGGACAATTGGCTTTTAACTGCTTGTACAAGAGCATCAGTAGTCAGGGCCAGTGACACCTTACCCCAGCTGTGCCATTCATTGGGCATTGCAACTATCAAATCCAGTTTCCAGACTTTGTAGGTTGTCATTTGGACATCTCTCAAATTGCAAAACTTCCAAGATCCTGATTGTCTACCTTTTGCTGTCAACCCATTTCATTTCTGTTTTACAGAAAGCCTCTGGCATTGCTAGTTCTGAAGCTCTTGGGGCACATGGAGGCCGCCATCTGTTTAGTTCTCCTGGTGAAGTACCACATGAGGGCTCTGCAGTGGATACTTGTGTGCAGTGGTCTGTCTGACTCATCCAATGGAGTTTCCTCTCACAATGACAAATGTGTCTCGATCAAATCAGGTGGTGGTTGGAGTGGCTTGTTCTTCCCCCTCCGCTCAGTGCAGTCATGACAGACTCTTCTCTTCTAGGGTGGAGGGACATTTTGAAGGGGGCCATCCAAGGGACCTAGTCCACAATCCAGGCTAATATTCACATCAACATCTTGAAGATGAGAACAGTTTTCCTTGTGTTTGCAGGATTTTTAGGACTTTCTCTGCAAAGATGTGATCCCGTTTGTTCAGATACCAAACTGAACTGAGGAGTAACCTGATCTACCCTACCCCCTTTGTTGGGAGGCCATAAGAGTTTGATAATGGACAATTTCATATCAATTTCTGGTCACAATGCATAACCCTGGGAAATCCAACATTTTAGTGAATGGCCTGAGACGGAACATTTTTTTCCTGCACAAGTGGTCCCTAAATCCAAGGACTATGGCTCAGATTTTTCTGTGCTGGGGTACTCTGTAGCAGCTGGTTTGCTTTCTCCATCCAACACCAAGTGCAGTAGCTGTTATGCCTTATTTCCTCTGCAGGGATGGTCTTCTTTGTGCTTGACCCCTGTCTCTCCTGTATACATATCCTCTGACCCGTTGCTAAAGTTTCACCAAAAGGCTGGCTATTGTAGAGTGACTGTGACCCTCAGTGCTCCCTATTAGGTATGGTTCATTCTTTAGCCTCTCGAGTTACCGTCCTTTGGGTCCTGGATCTGATTTCTCACCAGCTGGGCTTGGATCTGCCTGACCTTCAGATGCTCAGGTTAACCACGTGGTTTATTCAATTCCCATGATGGCCAAAGATCCCAAGCTTTCAGACTCTGGTACATATTTTGTCCTCATCTTAAAAGGTGTCTTCTGGTAAAGTATATGCTAATAAGTGGAAACATTTTGCTTTTTGGCTAATTCTAAAGGTTTGGACCCTTTTTCAGACCCCTTAGGAGGTTATTCTGGACTTTTCTGTTGACCTTTTCCACTCAGGATCCCATTAATGCACTATTAAGGTACAGGTAGCAGCAATTTCAAACTTTCACATTGGCAGGTAATATGTCTTTGGAGGCTATGAAAATTTCAAAGGCATTTCTCAAGAGAACCTTTTTGTTATGTTATCAGGTCTGGGGTCCTGTCCTGCCATGGGACTTGCCTTTTATGCTTCAAGTGCATACTGCAGCTCTGAGCCACCAGTTATGGTTGACTTGAAGTTGTTGACTTAGATGGCTTTATTCTTGGTGGTGGTTACTTCTGGCAGGCGTGTGTCAGAATTGCAGGCCTTGTCCTTGGTACCTCTGTATTTGGCTTTTCATAAAGATAGGGTACCTCAGAATGGAGCATACTTTTCTGCCAAAGGTAGCAATGGAGAACAATTTGAACCAGACTATTCACTTGCCAGTGTCTTTTTTTTTTCTAAATATTCCAGTAAAGTATTTACTGTGTTGTCTCGATGTCCATAGACAATTGAGGTTTTACTTGAAATAAGCCAAATCTTTCAGAGAGGCTAATCAGTTTGTTTCTTTTTCAAAGGCCTGGTTTCATATGCCAGTGTCTAAAGTTACTCTGTCTATGTGGCTATCTATATTTCATTTGGGTATAGCCTGAAAGGGAAGGTCTTGCCTTGTAAACCAAAAGGTCATTCCACTACAGCCATGGCTACCTCTATGGCTTTTTTTCTACAGAGCAGCTTTGGATGGCTGTGCTGCTGCTTAGATGAGTCTTCATATGTTTGTGTTCCACTACAAATTGGATATTCAGTTGAGATCTAGGGCCTCATTTGGTTCCACTGTATTGCAGAATGTTCTTTTATATGACCTCCCTAGGTTTTACTTGGCTGGGGACTCTGTCCCACGGGTTGAACCAATATGGAAAAGACAACATCATATATAAAAGTTATCTACTTACCATAATAGATCTGGGCTGTCTTTCTGTCTGGTGCAACCTTCCCTCCCATCTGCCCCTTCCATTTTAGTGTGTCTTGATTATGGGATGACTGAATTGGGGAGGATCATGCTTCTTTCTGTTCTGGGGTCCTTGGTGTTTTCATTTAGGATTAAGTGGATACTTTTGCAAAGAGGGGGCAAACTCTGAGGTAGTCCTAGTAGGATGCAGTATTTGGAGTAGAAGAGGCAGAGCTCAGGAGGCTTAAGTCTGGATATGGCTAGTCTGTCATCTAACTCTGATCCAATAACCCACATTTTGAACCAGATGGAAAGAAACAGGAGTCTAATGGTGGTGAATACATGACTTCAATTTTCTAAATGGAAAAGATTGTCCTTGTTGTGCCATAAAAAGAATCAGGACCCTTCTCATTTGGGTGTTAATTACTTTTTGTGAGCTGCTCAAAGCTGGACCAGCTTTCTCCTGTCAGAGCACATGTGTCACCATCTCTGTCTACCTGCCTTTGGATCCACCACTCTTCTACTCATTTTAAGGGAAAACATATTTTGAAATGTTCAACACAGACAACCAAGCAGAACCATGCTGAATGGTGTCCTGAACAATCTTGCCCTGTCTTCTTTTTGAGCCTGCTGCATCTTTATCTGTAATTTGTACTTGGTAAAGCTAACAGCAGCACAATTTTCTGTCTAATAAGAGTGTTGGAGCTGCAGGCACTGATGGCTATACTCATATTTTCCATAAGGATAGGTATTCTTATTATTAATTCTTTATGCCTAAGGTTGTCAATGTCTGAATCAAATCAGCTTGCCTACGTTCTTTCCTTTGAATAAAGGAGAGAGAATCTTGTATTCATTGGATGTACATAGCTCAGATTTTATTTAGATCAGACAAAAATGCATCTTTCCAGGACAGAAGTTTGGGTTCTCCCATTTCTGCAGATTCTGAAAAAGGAAAATGTAAATTACAAAGCAGTAAATGGAATCTGTGGAAACAATACATGTAGAATTATGTTCAGGAGGAGGAGTAAGGTTTAAAGGATTGAAAGAATTGAGCCATTTATGTAATGTCAGAATGAATGATAATTGTGCAAAGAAAATGTATATGTGCTGTGTGAAAAGTTAGTTTTTTTAATTAATGTATGTGCACCTGTCACTGATGTCCTGACTGAAATCACTGCTTCAGGATCTCTGACATGGGTTGTCATCACTGATGTCCGGTTAGGGTAACAAACCTTTACCTTTCTGAAGTCATGCATTTGATGCATGACCTTGGCTTGTATACATTGGGGTATATAGACAGATGAGCACAAAATCCTCAAACTATCTCGCTGCCAGTCCAAACATATGTTGTGCATCCTTCAGCTTGATTGCAGTTTGGTTGTTGGTACCTTTGCTTTGATCATTTATCCTGATAAATGCCCCACTGGGGAATCCTCTTTTTTTGACTTATGCTATCTTGTTGAAAGTTGCCAGATATCAGTTAAGAGAGGTAAGCAAGCGTGTGGTAAGCAGATTCCATACAAGGACTTGCATACTGAGTGCCCCCCCCCTTTTTTTTTTGCCTAGGCCCAGAACACTATCACAAAACTTGCTCAATCTGTCAATCGTTCTTTCCCAAAATCCTTAGGTCCAGGCTTTCCTCTCAATACCTTTATAGAGACCTAGCATCTTAAAACACTTGGCCCAGTCCAAGATGGCTAACTCTGCATCCTCAAATGTCCCAGAAGAAAAATCTAGAGGACTTGTGCACACTGAGGTTTCGGAACCCGTTGTGTCATGTTACCTCTCATTTACCCTCTACTGAGATCCCATAAGAGGCCAGTATGGCTCCTGAGGCCTTGCAGAGTGCTGATACATCTGATAAACTGCACCTCATTCCCAAAGGACTGCCCAGAGCCCCTGAAATTTTAGTTAGGAAAAAGATTCAAGTTTATCTAATAAGTCATAGGGGGTTCTGAACCTGTGTTTCCCTTCTAGGCAGGTGTCACACCTAAAAAGTATAAAAGCATAAGACTAAGCATGTGTGGCTTCTTCCTCAGCAGCTAGGTGAAAGGAGTGGATAGACTTCTCACAGTAGTTGTTCAAAGCTATTATGTCTTTGAAACCGCCCTTCTTTTGGTGTCCATAATTTCTAGGACAAATCTCTTCAACAGTACTCCCTCTCACTGGATTCCCCCTGTTGACAGAGTTTCCTTTAGGGAGACTATACAGACTATGATGAAACACTTAGAATGGCAATCCATGCAGGTCTCTGATGTTCTGAAGCAGTACTACAGCCCCTTGGAGATGGGTACCCCTGCCCCTTCTCCATTCCCTCCTGTCCTTGGAGCTTTCCAGGGTGCCTTTTAGTCCACCATTTCTGCACCTGATTCTGAACTCCAGCTCCTAAAAGAACAGGCAGGATCTGTAAGGTGCCTGATCTAAAATATTTATACAAGAATCCAGTGGCAGACCACACACACACACACACACACACACACACACACACACACACACACACACACACACACACACACACACACACACACACACACCTCTTCAGATAAATCATGTAAAGGTTTGCCCACTGCTAATGCCCTATCTATGGACAAAAATAGGGCTATGGATAGATGGGGAAACAAGGTTTATAGTTATGCTACCCTTGCGTTTTAGGGTAATTAATTACCAGAGTCAAAGTGTTTGATCTCTGTCCTGTGTTACTTAAATATATACTGGACCCTCCTACAGCAGAGTCTAAACATCAAATGCAGAGTGTACCAAAATAACCAAGCACAGCATTAAATACAGTTACAATGTTGTGGATGCTTCTAGGGCTGCTGTCATTGGATCTGTTTGCAGATATGTATGGCTTCAAATCGAAAAATTTAGACTGTCCCTTTGACAAAGCCTTACTGTTTGGTCCTCAGATAGCCAGCCTGTTCAAAACTCTTCAAGACCAAAGTAAGACTATGAATGACTGCAGGCAGATTCTACTCTCCTGTGTTCCTAGATACCATAGGAACTGCCTATCTAAATCTACTTCCTTCATTAGAAGGAATCCTAGGACAGCTCAGAAATAAAGAAAACCCCCTAGGAAAAGTTACTCTAAAAAAACAAATATAGAGAACCTCCAGTGGGGAGGCCTCCTTTTGGAAGCAAAAATCTGACACTATCTCTGCAGCACCGCTCCCCCCTACCCTCTGCCCCATTACTATTTCCCAAACACTGTTGCTGTCCCTGGCTCAGTGGGTGGGTATTGCCACTGATAAATGGGTCTTCTCCAAGGATGGTTATGCTATATCCTGGTGAAAATATTCCCCCTCTAAAAGGCATGCCACAACCTCCTCAAAAATAAATATCCCCTCTGGCCCCCATTATTCAAGACTCCATTGAGCAAGTCCCAAAGGACTTCATGGGAAAAGGGCTTTACTCCAGGACTTTTCTAGTCCAAAGGGTAGTGGAGACCTATCCTTAGACCCTTCTCTCCTAAACATGAACTTGATGGCACCATCTTTTAAAATGCTGTCTCCCCACTCTTTTGCCTTTCATCTTCCCACAAGCCTTCTTAGTGTCACAGATTCAAAGGGCACCTAATTACACATACCTATTCATCCTCCTTGCAATAGATAGTGTTTCCTCTGGTTCCTCAAATTTTCAATTTACTGCTCTGCCTTTTTGACTTTCCACAGCTTCAAGAATGTTCACACAGTGTCTAGTTTCAGTAGCTTTCTGTCACATTCAGGGAATCTAAATTATCCTCAACCAGGCTCTCTCTCCAGAAATAATTAGGCATGTACACTTCACCCTACAAATTCTGACAGGTCTGGGTTTCTCTATAAACTACAAAGAAAATCACACATGGTCCCTACACAGGATCTGGTTTTCCTGGGCTGCAGATGACACAAAAAACAAATGCATGCCCGTCTCCCCCAGGAGAAGGTTCAGTTGTCCATTCTTTTCCCAAAATCTGTCCTTTGCAACCCATTGCTCAGCAAGGGAGATGCTAAGGACTTTTGTGATTCATGTCAGCCACCATTCCTATGCTCTCCCTGGCCAAACTTCACAGGAGAAAAATCCAGTGGTCCCAGCACCGTCGCCCCTTGGAGACCCTGATTCCCCTCATCCCTTATCTCAAAAAGGAGCTACTTTGGAAGGGATGGGTAATCTTCAACCCAGGACTACCATTCACACCACCTCCTCCTCTTCAATAGATTCAAACGGATGCTTCGGACGAGGAATAGGGCACATGGACAGGATTATACTGAGTGGAAGGGAAATGGTAGCCTCATTTCCTTAAGGAACATATCACTTTGAAGGAAATGAAAGCTGTTCTGCAAGCTCTTCATATTTTCACCCACCTTTACAAACCCAGGCCACACCTAGTGTACACTGACACCACCAGTCAACATAAAAAGGGAGGCACAAGGTGCTACCAACTAGCACAGGAGGCACGGAACTTTGCAACCCAAATGGGTATCATGCTCACAGCTACATACCTCTCTTTTCAGGACAATGTGTTAGCAGACACTCTAAGTCACTCCCCTGGAGTACCTTCATGAATTGACATTGAGCAAAGAGGTTTCCAGGTCACCCTATCAATGGGGCAGTCCTCAGACCCCTTTGCGTCACCAACCAGCCATCGGCTAAACCAGTTCTGCACAAGGGACCCTTGTCCCACAGCCTGGAGAATAGATGTTTTTTCATTCCAGTGGACAGGGAAGTTCCTCTATGGTTTTCCTCCTCCTGCCACTTAAAAAAAATGTAAGGTACAAGGAGGCATTCAAATTCCTTTTCCTAGCACCATTTTGCCCAAGGCAACATTGGTATGCCCTGACAAAGGGAAAATATAACAAGACCTGATAACGCAACAAAAAGGAGCGCTTCTTCACCCACCACTCTCAACCTGACCCTGTGGAAGATAAGATTTTAAATCTTCAAAGGTGCCACTACTCTGAAGAGGTTGTTAAAGTCCTACAAGAAGGGAGGAGAACCCACTACTAGAAAATCTTACACAGCTAAATAGGAAAGGTTTTCCTACTGGTGCTGCAAACAGTCAGGACCCACTCTTGTCACAAGTCCTGCTTTACAGTCAGGTTTGGCCTACTCTTCTATAAAAGTTCACCTGTTTGCTATCAGTGCTTGCCTGCCTGCTTACCTGCCCTCTTAACTCTCCACTTATAGCTAGGGTGGAGATCAAGCTTTTCCTCAAGATAATCATGCATCTTAATCTACAAAGGAAGCCCATCTCTTCCCCCTGGGATCTTAATTTTGTACTGGAAAAGCTTACACTGACTCTTTTGAACCAGCATCTTCTGTTTCTCTAAAATTATGTACTTCAAAAACTATTGTTCTCAACTCTCACCTCTGCTAGGAGAGTTCCTGAGTTACAAGCTTTCATGGCCATTTCCCCTTTTCTTATGTTTTCACAAGGACATGGTAACCCTCAGGTTATTCAACTACTCACTTTCTTCCCCAATCCACAAAAAAAGGGGAGGGGTTGTGATTCTTGGGACAAAACTAAAGCCTTCAGAATGACCAGCCATTTGTATTTTTAAGCCCTAAGCTGGGCCAGTTAGTCTCCAAACAAACTATTGCAGCTTGGATTTCTAACGTGCTCTTTCTGCTACTCTCACTACAATAAGACCTTGCCTTCCTGCCCTAAAGCATACTCCACTCGGGCAGTGGCTTCTTCAGAGACTTTCCACAAAGGAGTTGACTCCAGGTCTGTTTTGGAGGCTACATTTGATCCTCTGTGTTCACCTTTACCAAACACTACAAAACTGATGCTTTCTCCAGGTCCAGTACTGCCTTTGTGAGGGCAGTCCTGTGTGGACTGTTGAACAACTCTTCTCAGTAGCCAACAACCCTTCCTTCAGCTCAAGGAATCACCCATATATCGACAGTGATTTCAGTCAGGACATAGTAGAGTTGTGTATAAAATTACTATAAAAGTAGATGCCCTACTGATTACTGCAGTATTCCACCCCCTCTTCTCTGTCTCATTTCAACTTTCATATTCTCCCACTTTGCTTTAACCTCTGCTCTGTGACATCAGAATGGGGGAGTTTTCTTCCTATTTGAACTTCACCCCTACTACCTGAAAAGTTTCCTTTGGTAGTCTTCAGGCCGCTGGCTTGGAGATGGTCTTGAGGATCCACGTTTGTCTGTATACTCCAACGCATATGATCTGAGGGTATGCATTGGACGTACAACCTCTGGGGAAGTAAAGCTTTAGTAGCCTGGCTGGAAGTCAGCGGTGACAACCCATATATCAGGAATACTATAACAGTGATCAGTAGGACATCTACTGTTATGGTAAGTTGTTACACAGCTGTGTTTTCAAGTTGTGATTTAATAAAGATGTTCATAAAGTCTGACAACCCTGACAGTTTTTTTTTGTTGCATTCATTTTCATGGCACCTATTGCATATGGGAAAAAAAATCAAATGGTACTGGATGAACAATATTCATACCCTATAGGAAAGAACTACCAGTTCTGCCATGTATGTTGAGAGGTTAACTTGGTGGGCTGCTGTTTCATCTCCACTTCTGTAGTCAGAACCTGATTACAGTACATTGGTCAATACTTGGGTGCATGCACCCAACAAAATGTATTTAGTGGTCTCCCCAAAGTGATTATGTACTATAGAAGGGGTGATTCTGACTCAAAGCCTTCATATTCATTTGGAATCCATGAGTCTTATGATTGACCACAGATTATGTAAATTGTGAGGAACCCACTCATGGCCCCTCTGCAGACTACCTATGCAAGCCTCAAAGAAAAAAAATGGCAGCGCCCACAGAGGCTGCAGTTTTGTTAACTCTTTAGGGAGAAATGCTTTTTCCTGCTTCTTGCACAAAAGAAAAAAAAAATACTTTCCAGACATTCTGATGTGGCCACCATTATGTATACCAGAAGGATATTACTGGAAATTAAATGGATTACTAGAACAAACTGCTGGCTTGAATCTCTTTTCTGTAGAGTACTTGCAGCCTACATCACTTTCAGAAATCCTAGATCTCTGCATTTTAAACAGGAATGGCCTCAGCACTCTGAAACTTCACAAGGATGTTTCTGGAATGCCCCAGAGCAGCTACAAAAGAAAAATGTGAAAGAACTAGAAAGAGAGTCTGCAGAGGTGGAGCTGCTGCTAAACTGTAGAGAAACCCCCCCCCACATGCCTGCACAGACCTCTCAAATGATTGGGGACAAATATCAACTGAATCAGGGACAAGTCATGACAACATCAGAGATATATTTAAAATATTAGTGCTATTAACTTGACACATTGACAGTCTCAGAGCATATGAATTAATACACATTTTCTGAGGTAAATGAAGTTTATAACTCTTAATTGTTGTCATTATTTATTATGTGTAATTCACTACCTTTCCTCCAAAAGTCACTAGTTTTAGGAGGGATTAAGTGGGACAGAGTTAGAATTTGAGTCGAAATCAGGGACAGCTGAGAGGTATGCTCCTGCATTACCTTCAGTATTACTTACAAATGTCTGCTCTCTGGATAATAAGATGGACTATCTGAGAATGGGGCTCACAATAAAAAATAATAAGGCGAGGGACACTTGTTTATTTTCTCTGAAACTTGGCTGCACAGTAACATACCTCTCAACCTGGAAACATCAAAAATCTGGACAAGGCCCATGAAAATGAAAAATAGGTACAAATCTGTATGCTGATTAACATCAAATTTGAATGCATAATTATGTAAACCCACCCATTCCATTGGAACTGTGGGATACCAACTTTCAAATGCAAACTGAAGTCCCCCTGCAGCCATTCCAATGTCCCATTACCTGTCTATTTTGCCCCATTTGCCATAAACACTAATGTGTGCATACTGCTTTACTTCTACAATGATTATTTGGATTTTATAGCACAATGCACAAACACTAAGACATCTGCTAAACAAAGCAACACTGTCTCACAATGAAAATAGACTTGGCATTAAAACTTCTCTGACATTGAAACAGCATTTAAACCCACACACCACATCCAAAGAAAATGCATCTGACCAGTGGTGGATAAAGATTACCTTTGGGCTGTTTTCAAATCATTGGCTGCTTGCACACACAACAAGAAACATACATGTGTTCTTTGATACACTTTCCTGACTTTATTAAATTATATTCCTTGTATAATATAGCACACTTGTTACAGCACATTTTAAACTTATTGTTTGAACATTTTTTTCTAGTAGGCAATGAAACAAAATGCATGAACCAATAATGACAAAAACTGCCCAATTCAGACCATGTCCTTCATAAAAGCCTACTTTCACACCCACACAATATATATATATATATATATATATATATATATATATATATATATATGGGTGGGGCAAACATTTTGGAAAGTTGTTAGAATAAAATGTGTTACTACAATGCATTTCACTGCCAAGTCTTGAACCTAGGACCCTGTGCACTACAGTCAGAGCAACACACCACTATGCCAAATCAGCAGTTTCATGAAAGATAGGAAGACTGAAACTTAAATAGCTATCATTTAGTGAATTAATTTCTCACTTCTCACCATAGCTCTAGTCTCAACCTCTTAGCACAAAAAACATGGACACAGCCAATAATGGGGGAATACAGCCCCAAAATTGGGACAAATTTCAAATACTGATCTTATAAACTTAGCAAGTTACTAGAATAAAAGGTTTTGTGTTACCATTTAGTTTCTGGAGAATATGAAGTCTCAAATTCAAATGCCTGTCATTATTTAGTGAATTCAGTCCTTCATTGATTTGCTACAATCCTGAAAACCACAGATTTTGATGAATAGGTCAAAAATATGAGGCTTTAATTCACAAGTGGAATTCAATCCTTCATTGATTTGCCACAATCCTGAAAACCACAGATTTTATGAGGAACAGATAAAAAATATGAGGCTTTAATTCACAAGGGGTGGTGGCTAGGGACTTTAGGCTCTTTTTACCCCGTACCCAAGGTACAGGGTTTGAGTCTGAGTACCTCTAGCCACCAGGTGTATTAAATTGGGGGCATTTTTGCACACACACACTACAGAAACAGAAAGAGGAATGCAAACTTTCTCTTAGAAACAGACACAGACAAGATTTCAAGCAAGGAGCTGAGCACTGTATAATGGCAATGCTACAAGCTGCTTGCTTACCTTTAAAAAAAACAGTCAGGAACTGCAATAAACCAATGTATATGCATGCATCATCTCATACATATGGATTTACATAAGTAGTTGCCCCGGATGGTGCACTGTACAAGAGAAAAGATCTGTATTACAATGTAATTATTATTATTAGTTGAAAGAACACTATTGCATAATTGCAGCGAACCACAATAAGGTATGAGTAAGGAAGGATGCCTGGCTTTGTTTGATCACTTGTGCTTTACCCTCCTGATCAAGCCTCACCAGCTATGGGTGTACCCCACATTACACACATCTAAACCTTAATTACTGCTAAAATATTTCATACTATGGTGACTGCAGGAGTATCAAATGTCAAAAAGGACACTTAGACCCGAGCATCAGATGTTTTAATATTTCATGAAGCATGCAGTTTGCACTCTATGCTCATATATACAGAATGGTAGCAGCTATACTCTTCTTCAAGAGCAGAGTACATGCTAAATATCTCTCATGTATTTTTTTGTTAAAAGTCATACAGTTTTTAATTGTACAGGCACTCATTACAACGCTTTAAATTTGGTTTATTATCCATTTCCTTTTAATCATGTGATAGCAAGCTTTGCTATAATGTCATGGTTGTAGTATTCTTACAAATGTGGAAAATTGTAGTCATAACCAGTTGCTGTTTATATTGCTATGAAAACATACTTAGAATGTCTCAAGGTAACACTTAATGTACTTCAAAAATGGCTGTCTCTAAAGACATTATTTTTCAACTTGTCCATGTTACTATAATGGCTGTATGTTTTTTTCCCAAAAGGTATGACAAACAGAAGAAAATTAATACAGTGCTGAGCAAGTGATACCATATCAATAAATCATTTAAAATGGCTTGCTATGTGATAACTTTTTCAGCCATTGCTGTAATATATGGCTTGCTAAGTTCATAAGATAACATTTTTACTGGTTCTCTCATGACATAGAGGGATAGTGTCACAGCCAGTCATGCTTAGGTATTTCTTTAACACAAAAGCCAGGCACACCTGATCTGTGTTGCTTCCACTGACTATGTTTATAGCATGTGTCAAATACGAAGCAAAGTCTAGGTGAGTATTACAGTGCATGAGATATTCAGTAATTTGTATACTAGCAACCTGAAGTCTAGAAGAGTATGTGGTACATGTGAAGTGTACACGGAGAAGGAGGTGAAATATTTTATAAGTATGTCATTGACACAAAGGCCAGAATTTATGTTCAGTTTCTTTCCATCTCTGTCACTATTCTTAATAAGGCAGATGTTTTAACATGAGGCATTGGTTTTCTCACACACACACACACACACACACACACACACACACACACACACACACACACACTTCACAGAATAAATAATAACAAACATGTTTCGTTTCCTACTTCAGCCGTCATCCCCTGCCTTGCAAATAGAGAAAAGATCTATCCATTTGAAATTGCAGCAGCCACTAGTCGCAAATGCAGATACAGCCAAAGATCCATACGAAAACGCTCAACTAGCACTCGCAGATCTCACGGAAATGCATTTAAAATCAGCTGATCCATACCAAAACGCTTGTTTGAATTCCCGCTTGCACTCGCGGAAACGGAAATGCATTTAAAAGTAGCCAGCCAGACGGAAATGTGTGCAATGGAGCCCTTGAGCTCAATTCCGACAGACTGGTAGCCCCAACAGAGCTGACGTCATCATGCACGTGATGATGTCAGCTCAAAACAAAACGGGGAAAAAAATTAAAAATAAAACTTGGAAAAAGTCAGAAATAAAGGGGTGCCACTCGGGAATCGTGGCACCCCATTATTTGGACCTCAAAACTTGGTAATAATCGAGTAATTCGGTACAGTTGGGGGTATGATTAGTGACAATGCTGTTAACCTAGATGGGCTAACTGTCTTTAGAGCAGATAGATGTAAAGCTAAATGTGGTGGTGTATGCATCTATGTTAACAGATGGTGCAAAGTCAGTGGTACATCTGTCACAGCACTGTACATCCCCCAAGTGCTAACACCACTGAAGCTCAAAATAAACTCCATGATATCTGTGAGCTACGAAGCAGAAACACAGTGGGTGATTTCAACAGAGCTGAGCTTTAGGAGGTGCTACCCCATTTTTATCAGTATGTGGATTTCCCCACCAGAGGGGAGAATACTTTAGACAAAGCTTGCTGTAATATTAAAAGAGCCTTTAAAGCTTTGAAGCACCCCAACATAGGCAGCTGTGATCACACTGCCATCCTGCTTTCTGCCTACCTGTAAGACGGCTTTGATCAGAGAAAAAAGACAACGAAGCAGATCAGTTTGGCAGGAGTGTTCCATGGATTGCCTTCAGGACTGTTTCAATACCACCTGCTGAGAGGTCTTCAAAGTAGTGGCTATGCACAACCTCCAGTTAGACATAGACATCTATACTGAATCTGTTCTTGCCTACATAAATATTTGGAGGATGTAACTACCATGAAAGCCATCACTGTAAGAGCTAATCAGAAGCTCTGGCTCACCAGGAATGTAAACGAGCTACTGAGGGAAAGAAACAGCCTACAAGGCAAATGACAAAGAAAGGTTAAAGGTGGCCAGGTCATATCTGAAAAAGGGTATCAAAGAGGCAATGAGGGAGTATGGAAGGAAAATTCAAATCTGCTTCCAAGACATGAGGGACACGAGAAGCCTATGGCAGGGGATACAGCAGCTCACAGACCATAAGACCAAATCACCCCAATGTGACAGCTTGGAATTCCTAAATGAACTGAACTCCTCCTTTGGCAGATTTGAGGAGAACGATGCCACCGTACCTTCTAAAACAAACACTGACAAAGAGGAGACAGTGCTCACCTTAAACTCCGAGGAGGTGAGACTTCAGCTTAAGGTGAAACCTAGGAAGGCTGCTGGACCAGATAACATACCTGGCAAGGTGTTGAAGGGGTGTGCTGATCAGTTATGTCTGGTACTGACAGACATCTTCAACTCATCTCTTGCTATGGAGAAAGTTCCCTCGTGTTTCAAGGAAACAAGTATTGTCCCACTTTGAAGAAACCCAACCCTACCTGTCTCAATGACTTCAGACCGGTTGCCTTAACCTCAAATGTCATGAAGTGCTTTGAGAGGATTGTGAAGAAACATCTGCGAGTCTGCCTAAGTCTTTCACTCCACTCCAGTTTGCATACCAGGCAAATAGATGGACAGCAGATGCTACATCAGTCACACTACACCTTGCACTAAAAAAACTAGAAGGGAGGGACAACTATGTAAGGATGCTGTACATCAACTTCAGTTCTGCATTCAACACTGTGCTACTGATGCAACTGGTGGATAAGCTCATGAAACTCTGGATAAACAAGCACCTATGTAACTAGACTCTTGACTTTCCTGATTGGTAGACCCCAGTGGACATCCGCTGGAAACAGCACCTCTCAATGCATAGTCCTGAATACTGGTGTTTCCCAAGATTGTGTGCTCAGCAACTTGCACTTCACCATCTTCACCCATGACTGTACTGCAAAACATAAGTCAAACTGTATTATAAAATTTGCTAATGATTCCACAGTTGTGGGTCTCAGTGGTGGGAATGAATATAATTACAGGGATGAGGTGAACACTTTGCCTGGTGTGACAGGAACAATCTGGACCTGAATGTTAATAAGACCAAAGACATCATTATGGACACGAGGAGAAAGGCAACAGTTCACCAACCACTCACTATCAAAGGGGAAGTGGTAGAACAAGTCAAAACAACCAAGTTCCTGGGCCTTCATATCTCTGATGACCTCTCCTGGGCTGCTAATACCAACCATATAGTAACAGAGGCTTCACCTCCTGAAAGCTCAAAAAAGCAAGGCTCCCACTGTCTGCTCTTGCCTCTTACCACTTTTTACAGGGGAGCTATCGAGAGCATCCTCACTAGCAACTTCATAGCATGGTTTGGCAACTGCACAGTTGCTGAGAAGAAGAAACTACAGAGGGTGGTGAGCGTGAGTGAGAAAATCTTGGACACAAACCTCTCTTCTATACAGGAGCTTTTCTTTAAAAGAGCAAGAAAGAGAACATACAAAATACTAGCTGATTCAACCCATCCGGCCCACAACTGGTTCTCACAACTTGCATCTGGAAGGAGGTATCACAGCTTCTGCTATAGGACTACCAGATTCAGGAACAGTTTGTATCCTACAGCTGTGAGACTTATTAATATGGACACCAACCATAATACCTGACACATTGAAGCCTCTCTTTTTCATTTAATCCTGCGCTCTGAGCAATTACTGCCAGCATTACTATTATGCAATATGATGGCTATACTGAGACATCTAAGCTTAACAAGTGCAATATGGTAACTAAACAGCAGCTATTCATTAGTCTCTAGTTATTCTCTATCTTAACAGTGTAGGGGTTTGGTGGTGGGTATTATTTATCACTGGATAATGGGTATTGAATGTGTTTATGTAATGTGAACTACCTCTTGAATATCACATGTGTTTTCTTTCTTATGTTATTCTTTGGTACCGCTGTATCTGTTATTTGCACTGTATTTCCCTCATGTGCTGACATTTGTAATTTCATTTAGGCTGCACTTGTGTGGTCCTAAATGACAAAGTTTCTTTGAAATCTGAGTTTGCTTTGTAGTTACAGATGACTCATCAGCATCATAAGTACCCAAGATCTTAATAGTGCAGTACATAGACACAGCGGATTGCTAATCAGGAGCCAAAACTGGTATCGGAACAGATAACTCTTCAAAAAGTTGATAGACAAATGGGCTCAGAGAGACTGTCTCTCAGATCACCACAGCATGCACAGCATGGGTGCCAAATACGTTTCCATGGAATGACCTGTTTCTTTGTACTCCCTACCAATGTAGGAGTAGTGTAAAAGTTATAGAAACCACAATGGCTGCTTGACCCATTCTAGATCAGACTGTGCTGTCTTGTCCTTCCGCTATGTTTGGAAGGGGACTTCCATACACTGTCCCTTAGATCTGATCACTGGTACTTCCAAGTCTGCAGGGCATCAGACTCATTGGCATGGATTATCTGACATTCTGTCACAAGCACTTGTTTTCTGAGGAAATGTTGAATAGCAAGTTGGAAGTCATAAAACCTAGCACAAGGAAAGTCATACCTTGCAAAGTGGAGGCAGTTCTCTATTTGCTGCAACAGCTACCCCACCTGCCCCTTATACTTAGAACTCTTGTTAAGGTATAGTTTTCTGCAGTCTCAGCACAACTTCCTCGTGAGCTGCCTGATGAGCCACACATTGGTAAAACGGTTTCTAATGGAGTTCTGCTCAACTGCCTAACAGAGGGCCCATCTCCTTAGGACCTTAATATTGTCCTGGAAACAATTACATTTGGCTCTATTTAAACCAGCAGCCTCGTATCTGAAATAATTGGAATATATAACTTATAGGTAAAATTCCCTTGGCTAAGAGGATTTTGGATTTGCAGTACTTGATGTGTAAAGATCTTTCGCAGTGTTCCACAATGATAGTATGAGCCTGAGAACTTTTTTTGCCAAAGGTAGTCTTGTAAACTTCACTCATCCAGACCAGCTACATGCCTATAGATGTGAATAAAGGTGAAAATGAGTTTGTAGAGGTTTGATCTTGAGCAACTTTTGTGATGGACAGTGAGCACTAACTTTAGTCATCCAGAACAGTTAGATATTTATGTCTTGGGAGAGTGGAGTAGATAAGTCACAAAGCAATAGTCACCAAGTTGACTGAATGCATGTTCTGCTAAGAAAAATGTGGGAAGCTTTAGAAAACATGTTAAACCCCATTCTGCCAGAACAACTGCTTACTTAATCCTTTTTCAATAATATCTCTTAAGAGCACTTGCAAGGACATTGCTCCTCTGTTCACACTGTTTCCAAACAAGCTTAACATCCAATCCAGGACCATGACATGGCTTGGCACAGCCGTTCTGAGAATTTTGATCCCTTGGGTGTGGATGGACAAAGGGCCAAGTGGTCTTTTTAGCACTGATTTCTGCCTCCCTGTAGTATACTGCTCTGGTGATCTTCCAATATGTTTTACCACAGCAGTGATTCTACTCTAATATACTGTTATGAGTATTTGCATATGTACTGTTGTGGAATCTCTCTAGTACTAGCTCTTGCCAAAAATTCTTTTGGTAAAATAAATAAATATGCTGCATCCGGGTGTGGATAAACTATTCTACTAACTCTTCTCCAACATGGCAAATAAAAAATGTTGCCCAGCAATTCACAACCTGAGCCCTGCAGGAATGACTTGTGGATGTTATCCTCTTTAGCTGGGCTGAAAAGGATAAGTGGGGGGTTCTGCCTTTTTGTGAACACATCCTGTATTTGGTATGCTTTCATTGGCATTAAGGAATCAATGATTGTGCAGGCTGATTGCCTCTCATCTGGGATGCACGACTGTATTGGGGAGGAGCTCGCTTTTGCTATGTTGTCTGTAGAGCAGTGGAAGTTGGATCAGTTAGTTGAGTGTGCCTGTAGCTAATTTCCATGTCATGAATACTGTTGCAACCAATCTGCTATATCATCCATTCCTGGTGTACTTTTCCATGTGCGCGCGCGCGCACACACACACACCTTTACCTACATTGGAGGGGAACACAGCTACAACATACCAGGAAAATGTATGTAGATAAATTAGTAACTGCTTAACTTCAGAGCTATAGTATCTTTACATAAAGATGTCTTAAACTTCCTTTATTTTTTAATATCTGTTGAAGTCCCTCTTAACCTATATTTTGAGGTTTGAGGCCAGGCAACTTAGTGTCCATATGTCACTGAAACAGCTTTAAGAAAAAAAAATTGCTGCCTCTGAATTCCTTACCTTTAGATAGAAAGCAATGATTCATAAATGTGAACTTTCTAAAATGCTGCATTTTTCTAGAAGTATGTGAGGAAATGTGGTCGGGTGAGAAGGTGCAGTCTGTGTAATAGTAATGACATAACATTGCAGTGAATGTTGTCTTCCAGAATAATGTTCTGTATCTTGATGCTTTTACTCTGCTCCTGCAAAAGTAGTGGTCAGAGGTCAGGTGCTCATTTTTGTGTGTTTGGGATGCAACAACACAGGAGTTTCCCTTGGCTGAAGCAAAGTATTAACCTTAGCAAAAGTATGATTAACCAGTCAGTGGACCACATTGTGTGTTCTTTAGGTGCTGGGAGTATGGAAGCATATGCCCACATTATCTCATCCACTCCATTGGAACCCTTAAGGTTTGCATTTAACTCCCAATAGTTGCATCCTGAGCTTTTTGACAAAATCAAGTCAGTCTCTGCAGCCATAATGGTTAGTAAACAAATGTAAATAGTAAACGTTCAGCATAAACAGATTTTTACAGTGGTAGTATTCATGAGATTCTAGGTTTTAAACTATTTTTGTTAAGTTATAGTAAACACAATAAATATTACTTTTGTAATATTTTGCAAGCTTATATTGTCTTAGTAACCAGACTGCATTCCATACTGTCAAGCAATATTTTGCTCACCCATGTGAGGTTTCATATGAGGCTAACCACTGAGGTCAGTTTCTTGGTTGCTGAGATTTAGAAAAATATGAAAATTATGACAAATGGGTGGGCATTCGAAAGACATGCGTAAATGGGCATGCCTTCGTTGAAGGTTGAATGTCGAGCTGGAACCTCGGCGTTCGTGAAAATCTACTGCCAATCATTAGCGGACCGGAGTTCCGCTGTGGCGACCCCTAACCGGGAAAAGCCGAAAGACAAACAACAACAAGTATATGAAGAATTAATCTCTAGCAGCAATAAGCAGAGGTCAAATGGTGCAGTTGCATGTTATGTAAGCTTTAAGATGAAATCTTTCATCAGCATGCATGTAGCATGGTTTTGGAATTGTTAATATGAACAGACCACATTACAGTACAAGAGGCATCAGGATGTAACTACAAAAGCACTTGGAAGTGTCACTAGGCTGTAATGAGCTTGAATTATGTATGTTGCTTGCCAGGTGGTTCATATTAAAGCATCTACACTACAGAAATAAGTCCAGATTCCTTGCATGTTACCCTTCAGGGAACTGTACTATTCCCAATGAATGTATGGAAAAATTGGGACTGCTGTTATTTCTGTTATCCCTGTCCATGAAGAGGCTGGATGACAGCATGGTCTTGAAGCCACCATTAAACCTGATCACTAATTGTCATAGTAAGCCTGCCTAAACAGCCCATTCTTGGGACATATCATTTCAAGAAAGATGATATTATCTTGCCCCTTGTGGTAGTGATTTTGTGAGCAGAGCTCAGACTTGACCTGCTGATTTGATCAGACACATTTTAAATACTTCACCAAGTCTGAAATACAGCAGTTTTGAAACAGTATCTTTGGATGAGATGTTAACCTAAAGTCCCATCTGTTTTTTGAGTTGGTGGTAGCTGAGGTGGATGTTAAAAAAAAGTCATGGCACCTATCTGAGTAGGAGAAGTTCTCTGATACCCTGACCAAATTTCCCCTAGTAGTATAATTATCTTAGGTCTGCCATGAAGAAAGGCCACTTGCCTAGTGGGGCTAACCTGGTCAACCAAGGATAAATGAAAAATAATACAGGAACTAAGCAGGTGGATAAAATTCAAGTATTTCTTTAATAGGGTTTCCTGAATGGATACCTTTGAGGATCATGCTCAGAACCATGGTTCACATCTTAGAAATTATAGATGAATGCAGTGTGGTGCAGAGGTTTAAGATTATAAGATGTCAACAGGCTTCATCCTATATACCAAAGGTAATTCCCCAGCCTCCATTTGCTTGCTGTGTTTCTGAACAAGAAACTAGACAGTACTCCTAGACCCCCCCCCGAAAAAGGCTTGTGCCGAGTGGATTTACCTAATTAAGTAAAAATGCACATCTGCATATTCATCTTGGGAGTCACCAACAGCCATTTACTAGCTCTGTAGAACTGGAAAACTGGACAGTGGGGGTACCAGAAGCTCCTGAGTAGAATTCTCACTGAGTAGGACCTGGATGCAATTATCAGAGTAACAAAAAAATCCCCTTGTTAGAGTAAGGGTAGTGTAGTTCTTGCATAACAGGTGAAAGATTGTAATGAGATGTGCAGTCAGCCCCCCCCCCCCACCACCCATGGAATTCTGGACTCTGGATCTGTTGGTCAGCTTCATAACTGAGGGAGAGATCACAGCAAGGTTAAGTTACAGGAACACATGATAAAATGTTGTTTAATCCTGGAGAGTATTACAGTATGAAAATTTCTATTAACTTATCCTTCATTGGCCATATCCAGGGGGCACACCTGGTTCTTCAGAGATTGATTCCAGTCTCTTTTCCCAGAATAAGAATTAAAGCATGAGATGATGGTGCATCCCCTTTCATTATGTGTTTTTTTTTTGGGCTTGGATGGATATGAATGACTTATCTCTTTAAGGGTACTTTTAAGATCTGCCATTTTCTTGAATGGAGCAGGTATATGAAGATGAGTAGGGTTTATATCACATAATCGAAATCCCAAAATATCGAACACCATAAGCTCGAACTTAGAATTTCAAAATGTGATATAATCGAAAGGTCAGGTCACAAATTTATTCCCCAGGGAAAAAATTTGGTGTTCCGAGAAATACACACATAACACAAGCACACCAAAAAAGTAATCCACACATATACACTTAAAATCCTACTTCTAACCCTCCACTAAACCATACATACACTACTATCTATCCACTTACCTTAACCCGCTTCCTAACCCTAAGGTCCGAAACAATCGCACACTCACCTTACCCGCTCCCTAACCCTAAGGTCCCTATCGCACACCCACCTTACCCGCTCCCTAACCCTAAGGTCCCTAACTATCGCACACTCACCTTACCTGGTCCCTAACCCTAAGGTCCCTAACTATCGCACACTCACTTTACCCGCTTCCTAACCCTAAGGTCCAAAACAATCGCACACTCACCTTACCCGCTCCCTAACCCTAAGGCCCCTATCACACACTCACCTTACCCGCTCCCTAACCCTAAGGTCCCTAACTATCCTATTCCCACACTCACCTTAACCCGGTCCATAACCTTTGCACCACAGTGGAGAAAATAGCGAAGTGGCAGAAACAGCTCACCGAATTCTTTCCCTAGGGAAAAAGTCGATGTTCTGCAGCTTCGCTATTTTCAGCGTTCACTGTTTTGGGTTCGATATTATAACATTCGAAGTTTTACTACTTCGATGTTATGATATAAACCCGATGAGTACAGCTCCACCAAGGACAACTATCAACAGAATTTTTAAATTCTGCAAATATATTTTTGTTGAATATTAAAACAGTTATTGTTAATAATTGTGTTAAAATATATTTAATAATCATTTATCTATGGGGATGTTTTAAGTTACTCTTATTCCTACTTTAGTTTCTGCTTTCCAATGTTTTTGACTGGTTCTGTTTCTCTAGCACAGTACTTTTTTTTGTGCATTGTTATAACCCTTGAAGGTATGGTAATATTAGGTTACTTATATGCTCCCTTCAATGTTTAGCTGGCTAATATCTGCAAAAAGTGATTTTCACACTGGACACTTGAATGTTATAGGCATTATGGAACCCAAAACTGAGCACCAGGAATTCCATATTGCAGTAGTTTACTCATCAGGAAGTTCATGCCAGACAACCCAATGAGAGTGCCCTACAATGCAAGTGGCAAGCAATTTGGGCTCCCATGTTCTTTGATGACACTATGCCCCACATTGTTAAATATAGGTGAGATCATGGCTGCATGCATGGAACAAAAGTTGATCCCTTGCCAGCAGGAACATAACTGCTTTTAAAAGGTAGTGTCTCTGCTATTATCAATCCTGGCGTTTATGGATCAAAGAGACCAAGTAAATAGAGAAGATTCCAGCTGATCTTAACCACCTACTGTGGCTAATAAATGTAATATTTGCGATTAGACATTAGCTTCCCATATTAAGGGATGTGTCAAGAACAGCCTATTTTCATAAGGAAAACTCAGGAGAGTCCAGGCAGCCTGTGCCTAGTAGGACAGTGCTCCAGCCCACAGTGGGGCTGCATGTATGAAATCTACATGGAGCAGAGGTACCATAGCCAGATCTTCACTTTTTTCTGTAGAAGCAACAAGCAGGGGGTTACAACTTTTTATGTATTCTCAAATAACTGCTGCATTGTTTGTTTGAATCTCAGAAGGATTTTTAGATTGTAGGACAAACCTGAGTTAAACAAAGGTGACTGCAGTCAAGCTGTCGGTGGACAAGAGCTTTTGACATGGTTTCTTTTTGAAGTACTTCTTACTGATCATCACATGTCTTCTAGAAGGGATAACATTCTCTATTTGCATTCTAACCTTTCTTTCTATTGCTCAGAAAGTTCTTGAATATTCAAGAGCTGTGGGCAATGTGGTGAACAGGATGGAGGTTACTATAAGAGCATCTCCCCAAGTACAAAAATGGGAATTTATATATTAGATGAATCTGCTGTGTAGTCATACTGTGTACTCCTAGAGGTACAGTTTACAGGGTTGCTGCACATCAAGAAAATGGTAAATAAATGCAAATCTCCATTTTTATTTAAAGATTTACACTTTTGGTTTTGGACTTTAAATAGTCAGCTCTGAAGTAAGTGGGAGGGCACTATTTATTTCAAGAGGGAAGTTCATCACTACTTTTTGTGAATCAGAACTTCTTACAAACATCAGAACCTTAAGTATACATTTTGGAGTTTTGATCTGCATTTAGTGTATTTGATTGAATAGCATTTCTTAAGTATGCTTGTTTTTTTTCATCACTTCATGCAGCCCTGGAAACCTCTATTAGATATGCTTGTAAAGAGACAAGTTCCACCTTGACTGAAGAGCACCTGGTTGATTGCAGTCCTTGCAGAGGTTTTTTTTATCAGCAACGACATTTTTGAGGGCTTTTCTGGAGCATAAAGTTAACACTGAGACAAGGGATGTCTGTCCATCTCCCTGCAAATACATTTTCCACATGGTTTAAGGGAAGAAAATGGAGACCCCCCCCCCCCCAAGAAGAGAAGAACAAGTATAGGAACCTGGAAAGTTTTTTTTTTTTTAGAGCTTGGTGGAGAGAGTTGGAGTCTGGCTTGTGCAAGATCAGCAAAGACTTCAGAGAGAGTAGATCTCTGAGGAGTACACATTTATTACAGTCCCAAGTTCAGGCATCTAGTCAGTTTTAACATGATCACCATTTTTTGGAAACTAAACAGGCCTTTTACATTTCTTCATTGTGCAACAACTGGATACTGATTCCAAGATATTCACCAGGGTACTATTCATTTACAGTAGCAGCCTGCATTGCTGGAAAATTATAAATTAGGCTGTAAATGCTGAGGCAAACCTAATTTTTTAAATCTTTTTCTGTAAATGTTGGCCGCCTAGCCATGCTGATGGATGCTTAAGTACTAAGTGCTTGTGAAATCAACAGTCACCACCTGCATGACGAAACATAGAAAGGAATATGTGGTTGCTTTGCAGTGCTCTGTCCCCATCTTTAGGTATATAGCACACCTTTCAACTGTACATATATTTGCCTCTTAATTTTGGTCTGTTTCTCATAAAATTTCTGATTTTCTGGCAAATCACTGGGATGACCCGAGGATTGAAGTCTCTAAATAATTATATGCATTTGAGTTTCAGATTTTGTATCCTTTGGAAAAATGCATGCTGAGACAAATCTTGTTACTCTAGTTACTTTCTAAGTTTATAAAGAGGAACATTTAAAACCTGCCCCTATTTTTGGGCCTTTGTCCCTCCCATCCCGTCAGGCTTTGTCCAGGTTTCTAGAGGTTGAGAGGTATGGGTATAGCTCCTCAGACTATAAGAAGAATCTTTCCATTGGGGGAGGGTGAGTTGGTGTGAAGGAATAGGATATGACATTGTCTCAGAAGAATCTGTTCTCTCTGCTGTGCAATGCATATAACTGTTTACTTGAGAATGAATTTAATGTGGGAGCAGAGATTGGGGGATGAAGAAGCTCCTAGTTCCAGGAATGATAACTGGAGATCTTTATATGCATGACTGTTGAAGTATCAGAGTAGTCTGCTGCAGGTGGATGCCTAGCATCCATCCATATTGCCACAGCTTTTCACCCATATGGCTGGCTGGGCCCTACATTCCTAGATGCATTTGGTATATTCTGGTATAAAGGCAGTGTCAGCCTGGGCCATCTTAACTTTCTTGCTGCTGTTCATGTATGCTTGGTCATATGCAGTCACTGGTAGTCCAACAGTTCAGCCCAGAAGCTTCCAAAGCTGGGCAGATGAGTACCTTGTGAGGCACCTTTATTTTTGCTGTTATATTGGTTCATATAGTTATCTTGTTGGTGAAACAAGTTGTGTGCAATTTTTTTTGCATGTCCCTGCAAAAGCTTAGTGTGTATACATGTCATACTCCTTTCAGAGATTTACATTCACAATGTGCATTCTTTCAAGGATCATCTTTTTATTGTATCCTATTTTCTTTGTTGGGTTCAGGAAAAAATGAGGAGTTTTAGCTATCTAGGTCTCCTTGAACAAATGAAGGCTGGAGTTGTCCCTTCTTCCACTAAAGAGGCCACTGTCTGTTGATGCCAAGCAGTTGACACCCATGGATATTCTCTATAAAAAGAGGAAACTTGCATAGAAGCCAGAAAAATTTTTCTACCATGAGAATTGTAAGAAGGTCATGCATAGCCCAGATGCCAGCTGGTCTTCTAGCCCCAAAGATTCTGGAAACTGAAAGGCACCTTTACAGCAACCAGTTCACATGTTTGCTACTTCTGAGGTCTCTAGCAGTGCCTCTCAAAGTTGCCATACCCTCAGTCATCAGCAAACCCTTCTAGGCCAAAGATGCAATGATTGGTTAGGTGGGATGCCACTTCCCAGGTGACAACTGCCTTTTCTGCTGTCATAACCTGGGAAAGGGTAAAATTACCATCTTGACCTCTGCAATCGGAAAGAGATGACAGTAGATATCCACATGAGAGTTCTGAAATTCTAGTTTGCCACACATTCTGTGTCTGCCATTTCTGACTTCCTTGGCACAAATACATTTCTCTGTATTCCCATATGGCTTTTCCACCCAGAATGTTACAGTGACCTAAGGCTTTTCTAGTTTATTCTGAGCAATCAGACAAGATCTAACCAGCCATCAGTCTTTGGTGTCACTAATCAAAATAGAAAATTTTCCTGTGAGGCTACATGGCCTGGGTGGCTTATTCAGTTGAGTTAGCACAGGGCACCTGGGACTACAAAGAGTTGAATCATAAATAATGGCTGTCTTTATCACACTCTAGGGCTGTCATAATAATTGGGAGACTAAGTGTCAAGTAGCACACAATTCAACAGTGATATTATACAATATAGGGAGGTACTTTTGCCATGTTACTAGCTGGTAGTGCAAGTTTAGGAATTGGCACTGTAGTTAGGTATGACCCTAAAGGCCTCATCATCCCTTCTTATAATATGTTGGCAGGTAAGCTAAGCAGGGCTTGTGCAGATCCCCACAAATGAATGAATGCTAGATAGGAATGCCTTTAATCTATTTTTTTTTGCTCCTTCAGTTAATGGGTAGCTGAAAGTCTGCTACAGAGCAGCATGAAGTAGATTGTACATTAGCTGCTTTCATGTTCATCTTAGCTGGTCTTTTTCCTTGTGCATTCCTTCCTCTCGCCTTGTTCTCCACAGTGTTTCAGAAGATAAGAGAAGAGACACCACATTGTGGTTGAGGCAGCATCAGTTCTCCTTCCTGATAAAGAGAAAGGTGGAGCTTTCCTCTGCCTCAGCATAGGAACTTTCTGGCACACCTCTTGTGGTCCTGCCTGCACCTTAACCTGTCCACACTCTAACAGGATGGAAAGTATGACCTTTGTTACTATAAGGCACTGCTCAGAAGATGTACTTAAGTGAAGCTAGGAGGCAAAGTATTCACAATACCTAAAATAGAATGCGTCTTTCCTGGTTGCCAAGATGGAAGTAAGATCTAAATGCAGCAAAAGTGTCTATTCTGCAGTTTTCCATAGTTGTATGATGCAAGGCTAGCTTATGTCTCTGTGAACCTATATTTGTCAGCTGTATTAGCCTGCATTCCTTTGGAATCCACCTTTGCCTCCTTCAGTTCTAGTTTAGTAATTCCTTAAAGGAGTTTGAGGAAGCCCAGAAATTAAGCATTTCCTCCATGGAAATTGAATTTTGATCTTGAAATTAAACATTCTTTTGAAACATCTGCTAGTGCAACTCACAAGTTTCTTAACAGCAGGGATGTTTTTCATGCATTTCTGAAGAATATTTGAACTTTGTGCCTTGATATGCAATGAACCTTTGTTGCTCCACAAAGGCTGAGCTTGTGTGTCAATCTTTTCTTCATTGCATAAAGTGGTCTCATAGGTTCTTCAAAAGGAACCTTGATGATTGGATGGGAGATAGGAAACTCACCCCGGTGATCACATCAGTCGCCCTGCTAGACAGGGGTCCAGGGAAGTAAATATTGTGGGAAGAAATAGCCAGGGAATTGTTATGGCTAGGAGTGTATAGGCCCGAGGGCTGATAGCCTAGTACCAACCTATGAACCAATTAATTTAGTTGCCAGTATTTTCCTAGTCTTCAATGGAGACGTGCTAAGGATGTTAGGAAGATGAAGTATGTTTCATTTTTTAAGGAAGGTAAGACAATCCTGTAAGTGAACAGTTTCAAATGTCTGGCTTATTGTGTTAAATCCTGTTATACAGTTCATAGTAAAACCTTGCAGAGACGTGATCAGCTGCAGTCTACCAGCATTAATGGCTGCTTTTTGGTTGTTTGGAGGGAGGTGGCAAGTATTCAAGATATCCTGAATTAGACATATGGTCCTCTGTCTCTAAACTTTACAGATTAGACATTTTGTCAAGAGCTATTTACTGGATTTACCTGTACCATATTACTGCAGGGCCAATTCCAGCTACTAGTGGACACTAGACAGCCTCACATGAGTATTACTAGTTTTAGGAGTCATTCTTTTTGGTGATTACTGCAACAGTGATTCATAAAAAGGTTACTGGGTTATGACAGCTGTTAGAGCAGAATCAGTGCTGCCTCTCATCACTTCTGGTATGGCTAGACAAAGGGCTAGGTGGAGTAACAGTTAATTTTCCTCACACCTGCCATTCTGGTAGGAACTCTGGCCTTACTCTTATTCCCAAGTCTTTGGAAGAGAAAATATTCTGGGTATTTCCTGGCTGATTATGGAAGGTAGGTTGTAAGAGGATTTCCCTGCAGTTCTGAGAGTCTGTCCATGGGGGAAAAGGCTAACATATGATGGCACCTCCTATTTCAGGAACATTGAGATTTCTGGGAATATGGAGTCTGCTAAGGGGTGCAGGTTCTGGAAGTTAGACCTGAAATTGGGCCTTTGTCTGCAGCAGAGATACCTTTTGTTGTGATTACATTCTTCATACAAATCACTGTTACAGTAATCCTTGTTTCTAGGACCTCAGCTGCAGAAGATCTGACTTCTAGAGCTTAGCACCATTCCCCTTGCAGTATGGCTTTACTTCCACTTTTGGGAGCATAAGTACATTCTCTGCATAAAGCTGATGTCTGTATGTGTCAGTTTAAAACCGTATGTTTATAATGCATGTATTAGTTGTCAGTGGCACAACAGGTAGCACACACACCTTTGGTGCTGGAAGATTTAAAAAAAAAAACTGTGAATTCTATTCCCACCTCTGGCTGCATGGATTAATTTCTAGTACTGAGATCAGTGCAGCATAAGAGAGTAGTTGTATTTCTGAATGTGCTATCCTTTGGATGAGACATTAAACTGAGAACCCATCTACTGGATTTGATGATAGTGTAGGTGGATGTAAAAGATCTCACAGCACTTATTGAAAAGAGAAGGGGTCCTTTATTTAACACATCTTAAATATTTACAATATAAACTGAATAAATAAAATACTATTTGCATTATTTATATTGTATACAAACTATTTACATTGACCTCATATTCACTTTTTTTACTTTTAAAAAATGTATTTATATCTGACACCCACTCTACTTTCCACAACCAAAATTAAATTTTTTTTAACATTTCTGGTAAGTTCCATTTAGCATTATACATAATTTCGTACACTCTTTGGTTCCACATTATCCATATAATATTAAATATTTTATCAACCTTTTCGATAAACACTTTATCTTTATAAAAAATATTCAGTTATATACATATTAATATTTTTGTATGACTTAAATAATAATTCTCCTCTAACTTAGTCTATAATGAATCAGTTCTTTTACATTTCAAAAAGACACGTTCAGTAGTTTCTTTTTTATGACAATAATTACATAGTCTTTCACTTTTTTATTTGGCATGTTTGCTTTGACTGATATTTTACTTATTGCCAGTGTCCATAAAAAATCATGACATTCTACTCTCTTTATAAATCCATAATTTTTTGCTTTTATAGTTTTGATTTTCACTTCCTCCAATTCTTTCCATGGGTATACATAAAAATATTTTGCCATTACTTTTTTTATACCACTTTTTGTCTTTCATCTTCTGAATCTTCTATACTTATTTTCCACATTACAATTTTGTTGATATGCTTTCATTTCTTCATTCATATACTTTTACAACATTTCATCATATCCCATGTTTTTTTTTTGCTTTCCAATAATAGACTTCTTAAATTGTCATTTTTTCCTTTAACCATTTAAGTATTTTATGTAGATGTAACAAAACTGAAAATACCACTAGATCTGTAAGTCCTAAACCACCATTCTCTTTTGCTACATATAGCACACCTCTCTTTATAGGATTAAGATGAGATACCCATATAAAGGAGAAGATACATTAATATCTTTTTCAACTGACAACGGCATACTAAACACATTAGCTGTATAGGAAATATTTCCCAATACAAGGGAGTTAATCAAATAAACTTTTTCTTAAAAGAAAGTTTAAAAGACCTCCAAAAAGAACAGATTTTTGATTCTTTTAACATTTTCCCATTGTAGTAATACAACTCATTTTCCAAATGTAATTCCTAATAACTTTATATCTTGTGAGCTGAATTTAGTACCTTTAATCCTACCTTCATGCTCTAAACCTTTACTTTTTTCTATGTTCAAACACGTAACAATTTTATCTAAACACAAATTCAACTTGTTTATAACTTCTTCCACTTCACCCTAATAATTAGTAACTAGAATTATGTCATCTGCATATGATAACATTATAGGTATATCAATACCCTCCTTTGTTCTATGTCTAACATTACCATCTACTGAAATTAATATAACTAGTTATTGCATTCATAACTAATGAAAATGTATTACTAAAAAGACATTCTTGCCTCATACCTCTTTTTAATACCCATTTCTTCACTCAGGCATCCATTAATCAAAATGTTAATTTTGTTCAGTGTGTATGCTGTAACACATATTTCTTATTTTTGTACTTAAATTATAAGCTTTGAATATATCCCATAGCATATTATGCTGAATAGTGTCAAAAACTTCTCTTGGATCCCCTACCATAATTAAAATCTTGTCTATTCAGTATGTCATCTATGATTTCTCTTAAAAATCATCAATAATGTTTAATATCCTTTTCCTTTAACAATATATATTGAATCTAATAGGATATTCTTAAGTTTTGATTCCATTCTTTATTTTCATAAAGATTTTATAATCAGTATTATTCAAAACAACATGCTTCCGATTTCTTATATTTTTTCTCTCACCTTTTTTCCATACTAATTTAAAAATTCTACTGTATAATCTCTTATATTTAAATCCTTCATTAAACCATTCATTTAATACTTTTATGACATGCATCTTTTCATTTAATGTCATGTTCTTATACATATGATATTCTAAGCCATCCAGACCCGCTGCTGTTTGTATATTTTCTTGCTCACAAATATCCTTTGTTCCTTAATAATTTTTTTTACATATTTTATAATAATACACATTATATCTCTTTGGTATTTCTGTACTATTCCTTTTTATTTTTTTGTTTGTGTTAATTTACTCATTATACTATTTTCCTTAACTATTTTAAATAAACAAGGTGCTATCTCTTCTTTTTTACATTTTAAGAAATATTTGTTTATACAATAGATTTTTTATTATTTTTCTTGATTCATTGCATATAACTCTTGTTCTTCCTTGAAATATTTATTTTCATTCCTTTCTAAAATTTTAAAAAGTTCTTAACTTACATTCTTTCCCCTTCCTTTCAGTTTTTAACTTGCCATCCTTGAAAACATAGGTTATATTTCTTTTTAAAAGACCAATTTTATAGAACTGTCACATGCTTGTGATCTTCGCATAATTCTTTTTTCACCCTCAACTACCCACTATACTTCATTAGTTATTTTTTTAGACCTTTTCCTATCTTAACATTATTCATTTTGTCTCTGAATTCTATCTAAAGAGTTTTATGGTATGAAAAAACTGTATCTAATATACCTTCAATTTTTATTTCACATCCTTCTGAAAGCAATAAGTAGTCTATCTGTGCTCTGTATATTGCTCTACTATATGTCCATGAATTGTTCTTCCATATTCTTAGCTTCCCACATCTCGTACGTTCTATAACTTTTTTTTTACATCATTCCCTTTCTTTTTGTTTTTCAAGTTACAGTTGAAGTCTCCTGTGATAACTTTCATATTAATAGCAATGTAATGCAATATTAAGGGAAACATATAGTCTCTTTCTTTACTAGTTACATATGGAGATAAAGCAATTATTCTATAGACATTACCTCTCAATCGAACATCAATAACCGTAATCCTACACATTAAAATTGTAGTAATATCAAGCACTTTAACTGTCTTTTTTTATAAGTATTGCTATTCCTGAACATAAATCTTGTCCTAAATTCCAGTATATCTCATTACCCTACAGGTATTGTTTGAAATCTTTCTTCATTCATTAAAAATCTTATATCATCTAGTATAATGATATCACAATAACATTTTACAGCAGTCTTTAATAGCTAGTCTTCTAACTATGCTGTTAAAACTGTTAACATTCAATGCTAATATCCTGCAATTATTATTTCTATCTAGGAACATGCTCTAAGGAAAAATAATAAAACTTTCACCTTTTTTCTTTCTCCTTTTCATTTGTGTTTAATCTAGTAATTTGTTTCTTTCTCTCTCTTATTCATACTTTTAGAATTTCTTTCTTTTTTTTTTCTTTACTGTATTCCAGGTAATATCTTCTTCACCACTAACTTCAGTACCTTCTTCTATGTTTGATTTTTTTTATATGCATTGTACTTTCATCATCTTTTTTTTTCTACATCATTGTCCTGGTTCTTCTTCACTTACTACTTCCATAACCCCTTGAATGTGTCCATACACAGTAGCTTCATGTATTTCTACTATCACTTCTTTACAGTCAATCCACATATGGCCTACCTTATTGTATTTATTACATTTTAACTCACATTTTTTGCATATTGCACCACATATAAAACATTTCCTGTTGTATGATCAACATTAACTGATTTGATTTTCTACAGTAGAAACAAGTTTTGAGTTGACCCCAATGTTTAACACCACCTTTTTGACCATCTATATTTATAATACTAGGGAAATTAATGATTTTATCATTTTACATTTTTAGTACAACATTACTGTCTCAACCCTCAGTCTATAATTCTCTATTGCTGAAAACTTTAGAAATGTCCAATACATCTGTACATATACAATTTAAATGTCTTTTCAAAATCTCTTTCAATTTCTTTTCTAAATTGAACATGAATTTTCTTAGTTTCCCTGAAAGTAGCTTTAACTACATAAGCATTCTATGAAGTACAGTCTTATTTTCATATTGACTCAAAAAATTTTCCATTGCCTGACCATTTTCAAAAATTATATCACAAAAAGTTTCTTTGCTTATATGAATGGGAGCTCTTACCTCTGCTGAGAAAGTTCCTAAAGGTGAAATAACATTGTCCCATAGCTCATATATTTCTATTTCTCTTTCTTCCCTGGAGAAAATCCTAACAGCATAATTTCTTCTTTCTAATGTTTTCTTTTCCTGATTTTTTTTTTTTTTGCTTTTTTTTCCCTTAACCATATCAGCTTAAACGTTTGTCTTACCATCTCCTGTTTTCTGTATCAAAAGTACCTCCTCATTTTGTACCTGAGTAATATCTCCTATTTCATATTGTGCAAGTTACAGGTATTTTACCTAACATAAATTTACATCCATGGGTGCCCTTGGTATATTTGTGCTCTCTCTCTCCAATTTACTTATGCTAGTTTTCTTATAAGGTTTCAGTACTCTGCTAGTTTAGGTTTAATATAACTTACAATGAATTAATTGATTATTTCTTAGATTTTATCTTTTTATACATCTTATTAGTTTTATAACTTTCATTTACCAATTGGTTGATATGATCAGAAAAAAATCAAAGTTGGATCTACCAACATGCCTAGGTTATTAAATGAATCTGCAGTTTCATTCACTGCTACCCTTCAATCTGTCCCCAAATACTACATGCTTCATTTTTATTAGCATTGTTCTCCTGTGACCAACTGCTGGTCAGTTTAGTCAAGTTCTTACACAAGCATACCCTACCTGTCACAGATGTAATCAGTTCCTTCTGTTTACAATTCATCTACATACAGATTAGACCACATTATCTGAAAAGGATAAATCAGAAGGATAAACCTTAAGATATATGGTCCAGGACAGAGACATACGTGCATCCTAGTATTTCACCTGTGTAATTGCTGTACAATACCTGTCATATTTGTAAAACATGCAGCGGTCCAGCTTATCAAGATTACATTGATACCTAGATGGTGTTTATTGATCAGTGTTTTATGTATGACCTGATTGAAGACTACAGATGTAATTTACATAAGTTATACCACAGCACATTTGTTCTATCATGCTGTAAGTGGTTATAGACCTATTTTTCACATATGCATGCTAATATTTAGTTTTATGTCCCAACCTTTCTCATGCTGACAGCTTATCCAAAATCATTTTCATTTTTTCCACAACAGGAAAGTAGATTGGGGGGTTTGTCCTATTACCTTTTCATGTAGAGATGAGTTTAATAAGTGCATGTTTCCAGTCTTGGGGAATCTCCAAGCTTAAATGTCTTAAAACGTAATGATACTGGAAGTGCATACTGGTGTTCTCACATTATTGTTACTAATATTGTTTCTTCCCTTTGCTTTATTAGGGTCCAATTTGATTAGTACTTCTTTATCAACATAATATGATTTAATTCCAGTATCTAAGGTTGGATGTGACTATCACAATTAACTTCTCCTTTTTGGAGCCAAACAATATTGTGTAAGATTTTGTAACTATGGCTACAACCTGTTGTTTGAGGACACAAATGTATTTATTTGTCTTTACTCCTATTGAATCTTGTATATCTAAAGTGGTTTACTGTTCTCAATATTTTTTTTACAGATTTTGTCCCTGATCTTGTCTTGCACTACTTTTAATTTGTCTGGTTTGTATCCAAGTTAGTTTGACCCCATTTCCTCTTATCATAATTATCTTGTTCTTAATGGAAATATATCCTCCTAACATTGTGTGCCTGGATCCCAAAACTTTTTTTTTTTACATTCAATTTCCCTTTTCATACTTGTCATGTTCCTTCTGTCATAATTCCACTGAATGCATCACTAAAAATAGTTTTACAAAAGTATCTGTTCTGCTTCAACCTAGCCTGTATTTTTTGTGCATTAGATGAATAGGTACTTACTAGGCTATGAGCTATGTGGATATTAAGAAGCCTAGCCAAGGATATGATGGGATATGTACTTGTTGCCCCTATTTAGGAGAGACCTGGACTGCAAACCAGAGGTAAATTCTTGATTTCCCACTTACATCCATCTAAATTACATTTTGAATAGAGTAAGAGAAGTACTTCGCTTTATGTGGAGTGGAAGAGGATTCCATGGAAGATGTATTCTCTGCCAGTATGTCTCTCCTTCCAATATGTTTTGTTGATGTCACAAAAGAGAATTAGACCTCCTGAGCAGGTGTCCACTCTAACTTTGGACTTCTGAATGTGTAATAGGTCTGACAGGATAGGGTCTGCTGAGGCTCTATATATGATGCAGAATTCACTTCTTAGTAGCCTGTATGCTATCAAGAAGAGAGTCAGGGCTGTGAGACTGCATAGTTTTTGTGGTTTAGGCCTTAGATTTTTTTTTATGATAAAGCATTATGCTTGCTTCATTTGTGACAAATCTCTGGATAGGTACATACCAAATGGGGCATTATTTTCAATGAACAACTTGATAGCAAAGTACAGTAGAATGCACACATCCCTGGATGCCACACCTTTAGAACTAGTTTGGTTTAGACTCAAGTCTGGAAGAATTATCTAGCAGTAGTTTAACCTTTATATAACCCTACTATCACTGCACATCAAAGGTGGCAAAACTTTGGAAGTAACTAATCATCTCCTTAGGAATGCAATATCCTGTTTGTTCTCTTCCCTAGTAGGTTTGTTTACAGTCTGCAAAACTGTTCCTGTACGTATACTATAAATGGTTTTCTTATTAATTTGTAAACTCAATACTACTCCATTCTATCTCTGCCAAATTTAAGTCCCAACTATTCTATATCCTCCCTGTCTTTCAGTAATGTTTTTTAATCCAAGTTCAGTTTAGATTTCTTCCTTTCAGCCTGCCCCATGCTTCTTTTTCCCTAACATCTCTGTTTGAACAATGATGTCATCCTCTGCAGATGGAATGTTTTGAGATAGCTATAATTCCCCATAATCTGGCCATTACATTTCAAAATAGTGTCCCTTTGTTTAGAATATTTTTGCTTAGCATTCTACATGTTGGGGTATAGGAGTGCTTAGTTTAGTCAAAGTTCAGTATTGTTGATATTTGTTTTCTTGATAAAAAGGATGGTCTACAATTTTGCAAGATCAGATTGATACTGGGGTTGGGAACTGTGGCCTTTTCCTATTATTGTGTGATTTTGAAGTTGGTATATATAATTAGCAGGAAGTATGGGGGTGAGGAAGGGGCTGCAATGTGAAAAAAAAAAATTATATTTATTTTTTTTAGTTTCTGTGCTCCAAGATAGTGTTGCACCACCAGTGTTTCTTGAGTTCTTTTGGCAAGGGGTATTAGCATGCCAAAAAGATAACAAAGAGGTTTACTCAGTGCTAGTTCTGGTTCCAAGATAAGTGGCCCTGGGTGATCAGCCTGTTCTGTTTTAAGGTAAACAGGTTCTTAAGTTCATAAAGCTAACCTTGCAAGTTCAAGTTCTGTCATCCTCCACTAAGTCTTTATGGTAGCATTTGAAGAATGTTCCACATACCCATTGCTAAAGTGGACAGGAAACACCTCAGGTAAAAAGCAGGGGATTCTATTTCCAAGTCTCTTCCTTGCCTTTTGCTTTATATACTACACCCTTTGTATTTACTGAAGGACTGGCTCCAGTAATTGCATTTTACATAACCAAAGGAATTCATATCTACCTGTACCTGGATGACTACTTAACAGATCAGTCTGGAGGAGACTTTACAAACCCTGCAGTTGACATTGTTATACTTCAAGACAGTGATACACACTGAATACTCCAAAATCCAAGCTTTAGTCCAGGCAACAGTTTTTACCCCCTAGAAGCATGGCTAGTCATGCCTAAAAAGAAACCCTTTTTGTTTCAGGAGAACATGACCTTCCTGAGCCAGTAGTTCAACTTCATATCATAGCATAGCATAGCTTGCCACATCATATCAAGAGTTTATAAGAACATTGGCATACATGACTTCTAGCCATAAAACTTATGAGGAATTATCAGTGGCACTGAAGAAACAGATGGTCTCAGCCCATATGTAAAAAGTTTTGTAAGATGTGACATATGCTTAAATGGATATCACAAGAAACAAATGTATAAAAGATCAACCCGCCAAACAGTGCATGCATGTAACACAAAAGGCTTAAATGGATATCACAAAAAAACTGTATAAAAGATCAACCTGCCAAACAGTGCATGCAAGTAACACAAAAGCTAGAAATAGATACTTAACAAAAAAGCTGTTAAACATAAAAGGTGGGAATAATAACTTTTTAACACAATGATGCTTTCTGTAATTTCTTTAAATGTCAATGGTCTCGCTTATGACTAGCTTATGTGCTCTGCTCTTAATTTTGCTAACTAACCTGCTTTCTCTTCTGTTAGATATCCAGTATTCAAAATAACTTTCTTCTCCCTTTATTTTTGTTTTTCTCCATTTGTGCAAACTACTTCTACCTAATTTTCCTACTTCCTGTCAGGCCCTGCTGGACTTCAAAGACCAACTATATTCTTCTATCACACCCTGCTTGTGTCTCTCCTTACCTGGGTATCCCCTGGACAGAATCTCCAAGACAAACTAAGATTGTATGTTAATTAAGGTTCTATTATCTCTACTTGTATGGGTTAATGTTATGATACTTGCTAGGTGTCTAGATTAAACTGCCAGAACTACCAGCAGCCATACCCCCTCCACTTGCTCTCTTGTACTCCGCATCCACCCTTACCAAAGTTACCCCTGCCTTTGTAGTATTTCCAACTCCCTCAAGCCCTTCCCTTCTGAATTCTTTTCCACTTCCAGCCTTCTACTGTGATCTCCAATCACTGTCATGACACATTTTGACCACTAGATGGCAGTCTTCACCCACCTTTGATTTACTTATTATTTCTTTCAACTTTCTATAGTTGACAAACCATAGTATTTTACCCCCCTCTTCTTCACCTCTAGCCCTATACTATCCTTTTCTCCTTACAGCCTCTCATTCCTCCTATTCTTACACCCCCAACCTCTGCCTTCCTTACTTAACTTCTCCTGTTCTTACCATCCACTATACTGATTGTTTTTCTAGTCTTCCTGCTGCATCCTTTCCTTTGGGTCTGCCCCACTCCATTCACCCTTTGGGCTCACTCCGCTCCCCCAACACTCCTACTTTTATACGTACATCTCTCCTCCCCCTTACCTCCAACCAATCCCATCTCTACTCCACCCCTCAACTCCAACCAATCCCATCTCTTCTCCTCCCCTAATCCCTTTCAATTAAATATTCACTCCCACTCTGTCCTATATCTTCCTGTTCTCTATCACTCCTCCCTCTTACCCTAAAACACCCCTACAACAACCTGACACCTTCCTTTATACCTAAATCTAACAATAAAGATATCACCACTTCCACAAACTCTCTTCATCCACTCTATTACTGCTCTTCTCCTACTAACTGCTTTCTCTGCCACTTCTTATTCCTCTTCCAAACTTCCTCCCCGTCTTATTCCCCACCTCCAATATCCTCCACCAACTCCACCCCTTCTCATCCCACTTTCACTCTATATCCCCCTGCCTAATTCAACCAAACCCATTTCACTATTTCAAACTCAAACTGCTACCCTACTCTATTAAACTCCATACTCCCAAAGGAAAAATGTTCTTTACACAAACTACTATAAGTAATGCAAAGATCCTGTTCTCTTCTTCCTCTATCCTGCTTTTCCTAGCAGGAGACATACACCCCAACCCTGGTCCTCAAACTACTACTATCCTTTCTTCCCCTACCTCACCCAATACCTCCAACCACAAATTCCTTAAGCTAGTTACAATCAATACTCAGAGTTTAAAAAATAAAATAACTCTCTTCCATGCTTGGATTAACCATACTCTTCCAGACATAGTATCTCTCTCTGAGACATGGCTAAAGCCCCACATCTCTGACTCTGAGATCCTTCCCCCTGGCTTTCAAGCACTCAGATGTGACCCCCAAATCAAAAAAGGAGGAGGAGTAGCATTAATTTATAACAGCCTGCTTAACCTCACTCCTTACCAAACCCCCATTCCTCAATTTTGCAATGCTGAAATAGTCATAGGGATACTCAAATTGAATAACTATAAAAGTATTTGCATTATGAGCATCTACATTCCCCCTGGAAATAATATCCCTACTCTTGAAAACATTCTACTATGGTCCTCAACTAATATTAAACTAAAGACATACATATTAGGAGATGTGAATATAGATTGGAACAAAATTAATAACAATAATCCCTCTTTATCTATTAATCTACTCAACTTCACTCAACTAATAAACGGCATTACCAGACCTAATAAAATCAACCCTCCAGGGTCCACCTTGGACTGGATCTTAGCCTCCCACCCAAATAAGATGTCTCACTCTGCTATCCTACCAGACACCATGAGTGACCATCTCCCAGCTTCCATACTCCGAGCTACTCACTCCTCCCCTCATCAACACCAATTTACCTATACTCGTAATCTCAAAAACTTCAACCCTTCTATATTCTCAGAAACACTTAAACATACCAACTGGAACAATCTAAAATATTTTCCCCTAGATAAAGCCATACATTCCTTTAATACAACCTTCCTAGACATTCTAAATGCCCAAGCACCTCCTAGAACTAAGCGTATAAAACCGTACTCTGCCCCATGGCTAACTAAAGATACTAAATCACTTATGCAACAAAGAGACAAGACTTGGAAACTTTACAATCAAGAAAAAATCCCTGACACCATCCTCAAATACAAGCAACTCCGTAACCTAACCAAAAAGCATATTACAAAAGACAAAAAATCATACTACATTAAACTACAGTCTACCCATTCAAAAAACCCAAAACAATTCTGGAACACCATAAACTCTCTTCTGCACCCAGGTACAAAAAACAATTCCTGTCCTAATAATAATTTAACAGACATAGAAATTGCCACCCAATTCAACCCCTTCTTTACAACATTCCCTTCGCCCACTCAATCTCCCTCTTCCACTCCTCCCCCTATTTTCCATCTAAAACCCATCTCTATCTCTCACATCAAAAAGCTTCTCACTAAACTCAAGCCTTGCTCCAATGCCCCTGAAAGTATCCTCTCACACTTTCTAAAGCTTGCTGCAGATGCCATTGCCATCCCCATGAGCATTCTCTTTAACCGATCCATTCATGAATCTTGAGTCCCCAAACTGTGGTGTGCTGCCTATATCCTACCTCTTCACAAAGGAGGCAAAAACAATAATATCTCTAATTTCAGTCCAATAGCCATTCTCTTCCCAATATCAAAAATTCTAGAAAAATGCATCCACCACCAACTTATGCCCTTCCTCATCAATAACCACCTCCTTACCCCTACTCAACATGGCTTCTGCCCCAGCCATAGTACAATAACCGCTCTCCTCTCATTTTTAGACAAAGTAAACCATGCTCGGGACTCAGGAGAAATTGTATCCACTGTCCTTCTAGATCTTTCCAAGGCTTTTGGCACTGTCTCTCACTCCCACCTTCTAACTCACCTGTCTAACCTCAATCTTGATCAGCATTCACTTACCTGGCTCAAGAGTTATCTTTCTGACAGATCCCAGGCTGTGAAATGGAAAACTAGTACCTCAATCTTCCTTCCTACCCCAACCGGGGTTCCCCAGGGTTCAATACTCGGTCCAATGCTCTTCAATATATTCATTAATGATTTCCATGCAGCCATTCCCAACATTAAAATAGTACAGTATGCAGATGACTCTACTTTAATCTGCTCTACTCCTAATCTTCCTGCTCTCCAAGCAATTACCCAATCTGCCTTTACAGCAACTGAGAACTGGATGTTTTAAAACCACCTCTCCCTTAATGCTAACAAATCCAAAATCCTACTTTTCTCTCCCTCTAAAAACCTGCACCTTGACAAACAATCTTTCAAAATTACCAGTAATGCCAACTCCCTAACAGAAGTTGCCCCCTTTGCTAAACTTCTCGGTGTTACTATCAACGAACACCAAAAATTCGATACTCATGTCCAATTAAATATAAAAAAAAAACATCAAAAACTTGGGTTACTATACAGAAACTCTCACTTCCTTTCTCCCTCTACCAGGCAAACTCTTGTCACTACCTACTTACTTCCATCATTATTATACGGTGCCCCTCTTCTAACCAACCTTGCATCCTCCATCTCCTCAAAACTAGAAATCTGCTTCAACAAAATCTCCAAATTCGCTACTAAATCTAAACACTACTCCCACCATTGCTCTTCCCTACACATGCTAAAATGGCTAGAGCTTCCCAACTACCTCGACTACCTCCAACTCACTACAGCCCACAAATTAATCTTTAAACCTACTGCATGGCCTGCTCTAGCATATATCCTTCCTTCGTATACTCCTCACAGACCCCTAAGATCTGCACAACAAAATTAACTTGCTATTCACAAACCAAAACGTCCTGCTGGCCAGTGTCTGCTATCCTATTCCCTAGCAAAAAAATGGAACTCTCTTCCCCCCTCATTAAGAATCTCCAATAACCTTGAACTCTTTAAATCCCAGCTCCATTCTCATCTCTCCCAAAATTGGAAATGTAATTGCTCTCTGCCCCCAATCCTATTAAACTCATTTCTACTTGTTCTTCATTAAATACTTCTTCACCTTGTTATTTTGCCCAACAGCTTCCCCTTGATATTTCTTTCATAGTGTAATATTATACATACCCTTCTTTCTGTACTCTCTCCCCCCTTATGCTTCTTTCATCTAAACCTATATTACATTCGACTAACTAATGACTCTAACATTCTATAAATTGTGTCCAAACCTCTTCTACTAACTTTACCCTCCATCCCCCTTGTATTACCCCCTATTGCTTTTTTCTCACATATGTTCTTCTTTCTAATAAACAATTGCCTCTTGCTTCACTACTCAACTGCCTCTCTCTCCTTCCTCCACTTTAGGTATTTATTCCTACTACTCTGCATACTTTACACTACCCATCTTCATTACCAAGCATGTTCTGTATGAACTATCCTTAAGTCTCCTATACTTCACTTATTGCACTACATCTTTTTGCTACATCTCACTGTATCATCTTACAATTTTGTTTAAAATATTATATATTACTAGGATGATTCATAACTGCGTTTTATTGTACTTTTTATCATATTTTTATTGTATCTTTGTAATCTTGGAGCTTTTCTCCCCGGGCCTCCACTGAAAACGGGCTCCTTGAGCCCAGTGGACCACCCCGGTTATCAAACTGGAAATAAATAAATACAAAAAAGAATGAGTAGTGAACTATATTAAAATGTAGAGTGCAAATAGTTATCCTAGAGGAGACACACCTGGAAAGAACTGAACACATGAATTTGATAAAGAAAGGCTTTCAGGATGGTTATTCAGCAGAATACCTGGGACAAAGGAAAAGTGGAGCACTTATATTAATTGCAAGAGGAGCTCCAATAGTGGTAGAAGATATTAAAAAAGATAGTAATGGTAGATTTGTAGTGCTAAGGGACTACTGGCAGGGGAAGATTATTATATTGGCATGTATTTATATTTCACCTACAACTGCTATAATGAAGCATAAGAAAATTCTGGGAGAAATTATCAGCTTTTAGCAAGGAATATTACATATAGGTGGGGACTGGACTTTGATTTGCAGTAGTAAAGATGTGTCTGGGGGCCCAGAAGGGAAATATAACAAAGGAGGGTAGATTTTTGAAGAAATTTATGAAAATATTTGGCATGGAAGGTGTGAATTCAGTAGAAGGAGTTTGGAGTGAATTTACAAATTATTCCCCCAAGATACAAAAATGGAGCTAGGATGGACAGACTTTACATATCACAGGAACATGTGCATTTAATTGAAAGTCTTGATACACACCCAATAACTGTTTCAGATCATGCACCAATTGTTGTTGTTTGTCTTTCGGCTTTTTCCTGGTAAGGGGTCGCCACAGCAGAACTCTGGTCCGCTAATGATTGGCAGCAGATTTTTTTACGAAATGCCGAGGTGGCAGCTCGATGCCCAACCTTCAACGAAGGCACGCCCATTTACGCACACATCTTTCGAACGCTACCCAACCACGGGGAGGACATGCAGACTCCACACAGAAGGCACTCCCAAGCCAAGCCGAGAACTGAATGGGAGAACCTCTTGCTGTGAGGTAACAAAGCCACCGTCGTACCACTGCGGCATCAGATCATGCACCAACAATAATGAAAATAAAAACACAGGGTAATAAAATTAAAATGAGAAACTGGCACTTTTCCAACTATCTGTTGAAAAGAAAGGAATTTAAAGAATGGTTAGAGGAAATTATTCAAGAGTTATAAGAGAAGATATAAACTACTTCTTAAAATATAGCTAGGGAGAGGAATAAAATTAAAGTTGAGTTTAAAATAGTATGGAAATAAAAGAAAGGGAGATGTGGCTAAGAAGTAACAAGAATTATTTAGATGGACTGACAAATTTTAAAGTATTGCAGAATAGATGGAATCTCACAGAACAAGAGGAGGAGCAACTGCAGAAAATAAGGGATTACCTCCATAATATGCAGGAGTTTAGAAAGACTGTTAAGCAACTTTTTTTGATAACTCTAGAACACAAAAACCTTTAGCACAGCGACTTAGGGAACAGAAAGTAGAAAAGGCTGTCACCAAGCTTAGGTAGCCTATAGCAAGGACGATAACAAGAGATCCTGTAGAGATATTAGAAATATTTCAGAAATTCTATGAAAGTCTGTATAAAGTACAGAAATATGGAAATCAAGAAAAGGTACAAATGGAAATGTTTATGGAAGAATTAAATATGCCAAGGTTAGAGGTAGATGAAACTCAATCACTAACAGTTATGATAGGAGATGAGATTAAAAATGATGATGTATAACCAATCCACAGGAAAGTCCCAAGGAATAGATAGTATTCCTATGGAAGTTTGGAACTGATAAAGATCTGAAAGGTTTTTTAACGGTATTTTCAGAGGAGTACCAAACTCCTGGAAGAAAGTGGTGGTAGTTATAATACCTAAAGAGGGTAAAGACCCATCAGATCCAGCTTCATACAGGCCCATTTCAATACTAAACCATGATTATAAAATGTTTGTCTACAATGGCTAAAATAATGGCGAAAGTGATGCCAAAATTGATAGATATGGATCAGTGTGGTTATGTGTGTGTGTGTGTGGGGGGGGGAGACAAACATTTGACAATATTAACAGAACATTGATTATGCAGAGGGAACCAGAATGTAAGAAAATACCACTGTTGGCTGGTAGGTCTTAATGCAGAGAAAACAGGGTAATGGATGCATTTGTATTTCCTGATAACATTTTAAGGTTGATTAGGAGGATACATGAGGAACTGGTGGCAGAAATTAAAGTGGGTGGGGTCCTCTCTGATAATTTCTGCTTGAACAGAGGAATCAGGCAGGGTGTCATCTCTTCCCTTTGTCATTTGCAATATATTTAGAACAATTGACTAAAAAATAAGGGACTCCGACATTTAAGGATATAATTGGTATGGTAGTCAAGAAAAGCTGGCTCTATTTGCAGATGATGTTATTTTATACCTGATAAAACCAGGAAAGGACATTACAGTGTTGTGGAACATTTTGAGACGGTTTTAAATCTTTTCAGGATACAAAATTAATAAAGCTAAAACAAAGGCAATAGCTGTAAATTATGTACCCACACACAAATTGGTTCAGCAATATCCATATTTATGGCATACTTCTCAACTGTACAGATTTTTGCAGAATGTCCAGATTCTGCCTCATATTTTCAGTGTATTCCTCCTAAAATCTGTACTTTTCTGTCAAACGGCTGAGGATTGAGATCATTAAATAATGACAACATTTGAGTTTAAGACTTCACATCCTTCAGAAAATTAATGCTAATGCAAAACATATTATTTTATCAACTTTCTAAGTTTGTAAGAGCAATATTTAAAATCTGTCCCCACATCATTTTAGGCTTTGTCCAGATTTGTTGCTATAAGAGGTTGAGAGGTATGATTTATGGTGACACGATAAAGTACTTAAGGAGTATGGATTAAAAATGATTCCAGTGTGGCAGCTAAGGATATGTGGGAAGAGGCTAAACAAAAGATAATACAAAAAACTGAAAAATTGGAAGCTCTGTTATACGGATATGGATAGTAAGATACAAACTGTTAAAATGTTTGCAGTCCCTTTGGTCTTATACACAGGTCGGGCATATTTTTATCAATGAGATGAGAAGTTGTGGATAGCAGTTAATAAAAAACTGAAAGATTTTATCTGAGTGGGGAAGATGGCAAGAGTCAAGAGGGATAACCTGATTCTTCCAATGGAACAAGGTGGATTGGGATTACCCAATTTGAAGGGGTATTTCAGAGCTACACAGTTAAGGCTCCTATACATAGCACAAGCAGAAACCTAGAATTCAAAGTGAAAAGGGATGATGATGAGAAGCTCAAGAAACCAGAAAAGACTGGGATTTGGGATGAAGATCTTTAAGGGAGAATAACAATAATCATACATAAGATTATATTCATAAAGTAGCAGAAAGTATTCCAAGAACTAAGCCATCAATGGAATGGAGAAAGGAGATTTTGCTGATCGGTATGACTGTAATTAGGGATACAGACAATAGGCAAGAGGGGGCTGAAATTTATTGGAGAAAACTGGCAAAAGAACCAAGGTATTGGGAGCAAATACTTAGAAAGGGAAAGGTAACAGAATGGGAAGAGGCCAAGAATGTATTTGGACTGCTGGCTACAGATTGTCTTCCCTATCAAGGATTGAGATCAGAGTACAGGCAAAGAGGAAGAAATAGGGGGTTCTAAATGAAAGACCAGATGAAAGACCAGCACTGGTAGAGTTTTTAGTACAATATAGAACAGAAGCTGGTGTTAAGGGAATAATTAGTAGAGCATATTAAATATTGCTTGATAACTATAAGAATCAATCAGAGGAGGTTAAAAAGGATTGGGAAGAGAAATTGGATAAGCAATTCATAAAGAAATAATGGGGGGAAATGTATGTATGTCTCTCAAATATGCACAAAATCTAGAAGATTTAGGATTTTCCTTGGAAATGTTTACATAGGAATTTTTATAACCCAAGTAGACTACACAGAATTTTTCCTTAGGTAGACAGCAAATGTTGGAAGTGTGATAGAGAAAGAGGTAATTGGGAACATATTTTCCAGGGGTCGAATAAGCTGGCAAGATTCCCTGAGACTACTCTGTCAGAGATACTGGATGAGAAAACTGATGTATCTAGGGAAAAGATTTTTCTGTGCTATGACTGTGCTATGATACAGAATCGAAATTGCTGAGACATAGTAAGGCCTTGCTGAGTCTAATTATGGTAGCTGCTAAAAAGGCAATTACTAGAAAATGGAAATCAAAGTCTAAACCAACTGTACTAAAAGTAGTGAATATAGTAACATGGATAAAACAACTGGAATTGGGATCTTTTGAAAGGGGTAGGAGCAAATTGACTAGAAAAAAAAATGGGAATTGTGGGAACAATACATACAGGGGAGGAATGAAGTTTAAAAGAAGATATGATTTAAATGAGCTATGTAATGTTTGACTGACAATGGCTGGGTAGATTATAAGTGATTGCAACTAAAATTCTATCACTATGGTTTGTGATGTATAATACTTGCAACCATGTTTATGACAATATGCTTTGTTTTCATTTATAGACATATATGATTATGTCATAAGTGATAATTTTAATAAAGATGTTTCTCATTAAAAAAGAAAGCTTTTTTTCTTTTATTGTGTTTTTATTTATAGAAGTAGACCACTAAGGCTGGTTTACTTTTAAACTTATCTTTTTGTTTAGATCTGGTAGGGACTATCACACCATGCATTATCTAGCTACACATATATGTTGTTTGCATAACTACTAGTGTCAGTATCTTGGGCAATACAGTTAAACTTTAATTTTCAGATTTCATCACAGAATTGTACAGGGTTTGTACATTTGAACTTTCTGAACATTCTCGCGTTTGCATCAAACTGGAGATTTTAAAGGAAACATTTACCAGTTTATGACTTGATTTAACTAGTGAAGGGAGTATCAGGAGGATAGTTAATAATAACATATTGGTAAGGACCAGGCCAAAAACATTTTGCCCTCCATTGAGCTCCTTGACAATTTCATCTGGGAAGGTTTTATGAATCAAGGAATTTTGGGTCATAACCTACAGCTGAATAATATGTATTCCAGTTTATCATTGGATAAAAGTCTCTTAGGATAATGGAATTTCTGTTGATTTATAGTTTATCCAGTTTATTAAAAACCCTAACATGGTTTTCTGGGAACACAGGATGAGTTCTGTAACATGCTATTAACTGATAGCTGGCCCTATTTAGTATTATTTGGATCTCAATCAGTTCACTTTCTGGGTCTCTAGGGATTTGCTTAGAAGTGATATCAATAAGAAATCTGAATAGTCCACAGCAGTTATCATCAGGTTAAACGTCATTGTAGGTGCAAACCCTAACTATATGAAGTAGAACCACAAGATTAGACAATTTATTTAGAATCCCGACACTGAGCACAACTATCTTGAAATGGCATTGTGCTCAATTTGTTCTTAGTTTAGGAGATTCATTAACTGGACTCTATCTAAAAAGGTACTATGGAAGCAACTAAGACTTTAGCTTGTATATGGAATACCTGGAACAAGAGATACAAGCTCTCTCTGGCAAACCAAGAGTTTCTAGCATTACTTCCCATGCTGACATATACTAGATCTCCCTAGAATGACACCAACTATGTAGTGGGTCTATATTACATGATCAAAAAGTCTGTTAACCGAACGGCACTTACATCAAAAATGCCGTTCATCGACCTGTTCATAGTGAGATCGTGGTACAGTGAAGATCGGGAAATTTGCACTTTCCTCACTGTAGTGCAATCTCAGATTTGGTATATATAATTAGTGGGGGGATGTGGGGGAACGCAGCCCCCCACAAGAGTAAATTCAATGAACAGCATTTTCTATGTAAGTGCCATTCGGTTAACAGACTTTTTGATTATGTAATATAGACCCCTACGTAGCCAATCGTCTTTTGGCTTTTCCTGGTTAGGGGTTGCCACAGTGGAACTCCATTCCGCTAATGATTGGCAGTGGATTTTTACAGTGTCAAGTTGCCAGCCCAACACCCAACCTTCAAAGATGGTACACCCATTCACGCATGCACCTACCTGCATGTCTTTAATGTCACTTGACCATGGGGAGGACATGCAGACACCACACAGAAGGCGCTCCAGCCGAGAATTAAACGGGAGAACCTCTTGCTGTGAGGCGACAACGCTAACAGTTGCACCACCTTGTACTTTGGTATAATTTGAGAAGGAAGGACTCCATTCAATGCCAGGGTTTTACCTGCATTTGTGATATGCAACATGATCTGTCATATATCTCTGCATATCCCTCCAGGGTTCTACATACCAGGGTGGTCACACCCACACGAGCGACTACCATATGAATCATATCTGTCTGGCTTAACGGTCTTTAGGGACTTGATAGGTCAGAGATTCTGGCTCCTGAAAGTCAACTTACTGAACTCTTTGTCCAGCTTCGTAAGAATTAAGTTGCTATGTCTGACAATGGAGTCAGCAATCACTAATACACTTTTGTTAGAGGGGTGACTATGTGGCCTGATTTTGGAGTAGTTACTTTCCTGGTGCCCCTTTACTGCCCTAGTTTTAATAGGTGTTGTAATGTTTGATTTATGCAGAGCCCTCGATGTGCTAGGCTTTATAGGCTTAGGCTGGAACTTTTTAATAACATCGGTGTATGATAGTTTACTGTGTATTTGTGTGGAGTGTAGTCATGGTTTGTGTTGCTCACAAGCCATGTTTTTTGGAGAGAAGGAGGCCTCCAGTCTGGCTAACTTCTTACATCATCACCATTATCCCCATTTATCCCCATTTTTTTCTACATGGGGGTTAGGGTGTTATGTCATCTGTCACCATTACTCTTGATTCAATGCCACTCTCCTACCTTCTTTGAAAGTCATGCTTGACTGTTGCAGGTCTTCAGTCACACGCTGTAGCCATCTCTTTGCTGGATGCTGTCATTCCTTTTGCCTTCTTCCTGTCTGTCCCAAATTTTTTTCACCAGATTGTCTTCTGCTTTCCTGTACATGTACACATATCACCTCTGTTCTCTTTAACCTTTTGTGCCATGGGAACTACTTGAGCTTCTGATCAGATGTCCTCATTTATTCAGCTGTTCCATGGTGTGCATTCTGCCACCTGTCTCAGACATTTCATCACTGCTAGCTTCCTCAACTGCTCTGCCTTCACTGTCCAGGTTTCAGTACCATACAGAAGTAATGTTCACACCGTTTTGTACACCTTTCTTTTCAGCTTCCTTTACATTCTTCTGTCAGCTAGTTGACTGCAGCCTCTCTAAATCTAGCTTTGACCTCCCCATTTATACTTTCCTTCTCCTCAGCGACCCCTCCCAGGTACTTTAAGCTGTTAACTTGTTCCAGTATTTTCCCCTTCTTTTTCAATTTTGAGCTTCCTCTTATTTCCCCCATTTGCTGCCTTTACAACTGTCTTATCTGTACTCAGTTTCATCCTGTGTGCCTTCAGTTTGGCATTCCATTTCCCCTCCCTTTGCTGAAGTTCTTGTTCACAGTCCGACTATAATGCCACATCAGCTGGATATAGCAACTTTGTTGGTCTTTCCCCTCTGACCTGCTTGCCAATGTAGTCCATCACCAGTATGAACAGCAGAGGGCTCAAAGCTGAACACTGATTCCCACTGGGAACTCTTCTGTTAGTCCAAGCATTGTTTGTATTTGTGTCATTCGGTCCTTGTACATAACCTGCAGTAATTCTGCTAATATTTCACAGACTTTGAAGCATCACAGGACTCCCCAAATCAGCTTGCTCGAGACTTTGTTGTATGCTTTCTTCAAGTCTAGGAATATCCAGTTTTACTCTTTCCTCGTCTCTAGCTTCTTTTCAACTATTTGTCTCATTGCAGACATCAGGTTGGTTGTACTGCATCTTGATTTGAATCTGAACTGCTAGTCTCCCATCTTACTTTCCACTACTCTGTGTATTCATTTATCACCCTCTCCAGAGCTGTCATGCAGTGTGACAGGAGTCTGATACCTCTGTACTGCCCTCAGTTGTGAATGTCCCCTTTGTTCTTGTACACTGGCACTACAATGCTTATTCTCCTGTGATCAGGTATATGTCTCTCTCTCTATAGTGCTGCATGTATCCCCAGGAGCAATTTTCCCCTAACACCCAACAGCCGTGACTTCATCTTAGTTTGCTGCTTTTCCTTGACTTCACTATAGCTGTTGGGAATTCAACATAAAAAATTATTTAAGAATCTCTCATATGTACAGTGTAAAAGGGGAAAAAGTATAAGTTGAATAAGAATAGTTCCCGGTTATCTAGGATAGTGGGCCTGATTGTGGGAATATGGCTACAGTCTCTTACAAGATATGAGAATGGCTATCTTTGTAGAGGATATGACACTGGAAGAGCTTACATCTATCTAGTATGGTGTTGTACATACTACACAAAGAGGAGCCCAGTGCTATTTATCCCAGCAGGGCAAACAAAATAGAAAATTAGCTAGGAATTTAGCCTAAAACACCTACTTCCAGAATACAGTAATATTTTATTTCTCTGATGCAGAACCATTATCACTGGCTCTTAGAAGCTAACACTTGAAATCTAGCTAGAAAATGTAAGACAGCATCAAAATTTAGGAAATGCATAGAAAAACAATAAATCAAATATCAGAAACACTTTAAACAATACAGTGACAGCCAGGCTACTGTTTAAACACAGCAGCACTGTTTTTTTTAACCAAGTTGCAAAAAGTACATTAAAGCTGAATAAAATAGCACTTAAAAGTTACCCAGCAAATCATATGATTTAAGTGCTGCAGAAAACAGTACTTTTTCTGCTCTTTAGATGTGGAATCAGCTCAAAATGTCAACTTTACTGATTTTAAATTAAGGCAATAATCCATCTGCCTCACACTGTTTATCTTAACAGGAAAAAAGAATAGAAAATTAGCATGGAATTCAGCCAAAAATGCCTACTTCTAGAATACAGTAGCAGTTTATTTGTGTGTCATATAACCACTACAGCTGGTTCTTTTAAGCTAACACTTGACCAGAACCTAGCTGGAAAACTTATGACAGTTGCAAAATTTACAAAAAGCAGATTAAAACATCAAATCATATACCAAAAACACTTTAGTTAGGAAGTAACTTGATTCTCCCTACAGAACAAGTTGGTTTAAGGTTACTGGAACTGAAGATGTACTTTACAGTTATGCAGTTTAAGGTTCTTATACATAATTCAAAGAGAAAGTTAAAAATGAATGTGTAAAAGTATAATGGTGACACAATGGGAAAGGGGGAGCTGAGAGATAAGAAAGACTAAGATTTTGGAAGAAAGTCCTTAAGGAGAATAGTAACAACCATGCAGAATGTTATATTCATAATATCATTGAAAATATTCTAAGAACTAAGCCAGAGTGGGAATGGAAAAGAGATTTTATGAACAAGGATGTCTACAAGTAGGGGGTAGGACAAGAGACTGAAGGGGCTGGGATTTACTAGAGGAAATTTGCAAAGGAACCAAGGTATTCGGAGAAAATAACTGCAATTAAAGCTAACAGAGTGGGATGATATTAAGCAGTAATTTTGTTTGTATGCTAGAGATTACCTTCCCTATCAGAGACTGATAGAGCACAGGCAAATAGAAAGGTATATGGAAGTACTAAATGAAACGCCAGTTCTGGTGGAGTTTTTAGTCAAGCTTAGAATAAAAGACTCTGTTCAAAAGGAGTAATTAGTACGGCATGTAAAATATTGTATGACAAATATACGACAGTCAGAGCAGGTTAGAAAGGATTGGGGAAAAAAGAATAAAATTGTAAATTACAAAGAAACAGAGAAAAACTGTGTAGGGCTCCCAAGTATGCTACAAAATTCAGAAGGTTTAGGATTTATGCATGAAATTGTTTCCATAGGAATTTTTATATCCCAAATCCTCTTCAGATACTTTTCTCAGGAAATGTTCAAGATGTGATGGGAAACAAATATGATAATTGGGAATATGGTTTGGGGTGAATGTACTGAGATGACAGATTTTAAAATTTCCCTACAGAATACTTTGGCAGAGGTTCTGGGGAAACAAAGGTAGCAACTAAGGAAATGAAGCATTTGAGCTGGAATATAGGATCTGAATTACCTAGGCAAATTAAGGCCGTACTAAGTGTAATGCTATTAGTGTGGAAAAAAGCAGCTACTGGAAAATGGAAATCGAAATCTAAACTAACTGTAATGGACGTTTTGAAAATTGGAGATAAAACAACTGGAGGTAGTGTCCTTAGAAAGTGAAGGAACCAATTTCATTGAAATAAATGGAATTCATGGAAACAATTCATGCAGGATAATGCTAAGGAGGAGTGAGGTTTTAAGGTAAAGGAGGAATTGAGCAATTTATGTAATGTTGGAAGAATGAACATCGTGGAAAAGAAAACATATATGCATGATGCACAGTGATAATGGAAACTGTTATTATTATTTTCTTTCCCGTTAATGTATGTGAACTCATTTTGTAACTTAAACGTGACTATTTAAAGAAGGTATTTAAAAAGAGATGGATACCTGCAGATTTTTATTGTTTGGGGTAGGTAGAAGAAGTGAGATTGAATTCTCCTTGGCTTTATGGTCATCAGAGTTGGGCTTCTGGGCTTGATCATAGTTGGCTTCCTCATTAAATTGTGGACATGAATGCTTTTAGAAGAAAATGTGAAATATAACTTCAGTACCTGAGGATGGAGAGATAGTAGATGGAATAGAATGACATGGCCTAAAAAGGCAGTATAGGGGTGGAGAGAGTTTTAGGTTCATAAGTTGGTACTAGGCTATCAGCCCTAGGGCCTATACAAGCCTAGCCATAACAATTCACTGGCTATTTCTTCCCACACTATTTACTTCCCTGGACCCCTGTCTAGCAGGGCAACTGATGTGATCCCCGGGGTGAATTTCCTTTCTCCCATCCAATCGTCAAGGTTCCTTTTGAAGAGGACCAAAGAGGCACTCTGCTTGACATGTATGGGCAATCTGTTCCAGAGTTTGGGGAGTCTCTGGGTCAGGAACCTATCCCTCCAGCATGTTTTATTTATTGTGATGACAAGGTTTAGATCCCTGGAGCATGTGGCTCTGAGGGATTGGGATTTCTTTACGTGTAGCATGTCCAACAGCTCTGGGTTTGACATGGCCTTGTATGTTAAGCAGAGATTGCCTCTGAGTAGACGATATGTGACAGAATATAGCTGGAGTTTTTTAAGGTGGTCAGCATAGGGCATCTGCTTTAGGCCTGTGATTCTTTTAGTGAGGTATTTCTGTGGCCTTTCCAGTTGTTGCAGATGTCTTGAGAGGTACATATCAAACGGGGCGTTGTTTTCTATATTGGGTCTAATGAGGGGTGAGTACAGTGGGACAATGACCTCCTTTTTTCTGGATGAAAAGCCCTTAGTGATGAGGTGTGCCACATAGAAGGATTTCCTGACTATTGTGGCGATGTGGTTGTCGAAGGTGAGACCACTGTCCACCTGTGTCCCTAAGTCTCTTATCACACTTTCGGTGTTTAGTGTACTGCCACCTATATGGTAATTCACGGGTACATGTTTTTTCCCAAAGGGGATAACTATACATTTCTTGGCATTAAGCTTGAGCCCATGGCTCTGGCACCAAGCATCTGTTTCTGTAAGGCCCTTTTGTAGAGTATCCATATCACTTGGGGATTCAATAATGGCTCCCAGTTTGCAGTCATCTGTGAACTTTGTTAGCCAGAGTCCCTTAGTGTTGGCCTGTACTTCAGAGAAGTAGATGCCAAACAAGTGCGGTCCCAGGACTGAACCCTGAGGTACTCCACTTGTCACTTGTCTGGAGCTGGATTTGGAGTTGGCTACTTTTACAGTGTGGGTTCTGTCAGTAAGCCAGTTAGCAATCCATTGGGTGACGTAGGGATTAATGCCCAGCTTAGTAGGATTATCTATGATTCCAGAGAGGGAAATGGTGTCAAAGGCCTTGGCAAAGTCTAGATAGGCTGTGTGGACCACCTTACCCTTGTCCATGGCTCTGGAGACTGATTTGAAGAAGTCAATCAGGTTCAGGAGACATGATTGGCCCTTCACGAACCCAAACTGGGTGGGGTCCACTGTTTGAAGGTTGCCAATGTCTTTGTTTATAAGTTCCATGATAATACGCTCCATGGCCTTGCAGATAAGGCTCGTCAGACTGATGGGATGGTAGTTTCCGGGATTTGGCCAATATATGAAAGCCCTGAGGAGAGAGGTACTGATCATCAGTTGTCAAACAGGACTGTCAATCATCTCATTCTAGGCTGACACACATTGGACACCCCTGCCTTGGAATGATACTAAGATAATTGCTGAAGTCAATTACCTTTTGTTTACATTGTGGCATCTTTCCTTGTGATGGTAGGATGCCTGTCAGAGCGAGGTGCATACCAGCCTCAGATGTACACTTATAGGGCTCAACCATGGCTGTCTTCATATAATCAAAGAATGTGTCTCAAATCACTGACACCCACGTGAACATCTATGTTGTATGTGTACCTGAGGTAAAAGGATTTAAATTCTCTAGTAAACTGCAGTATCCTGGCCTCCGAGAGTCAATTCAACATCACCCATTCTTTGCTCAGTCTGGCGAGTGGTGCCTCTGTGTGTCTCATTGTGAAGTCACCTATGACTATTTCAATATTTGACTTGTTTACTTTAACATATACAACAGTCACTGAAAAGACCCCACCACATTTAAAATACCCCTGATTACACAGTATACAAAACTGCTTTACAATATAACATGGAGTTTATATCATGAAATTGTTTATACAAATACTAATAATAAAAAATGTTTTACTTACAGTTATTTCTTTTTCCCTTTAGTGTCCTTCTAAACATTAAGTGGGGTACATGCTTTACAGTCCACCCTCAAGTTAACAAAGTGAACAAAATTCCAGTTTTCTTCAGTCATTTTTTCTTGCAAAGCCATATTTCACAAAATGTGATGGATGCTTTATGGTTTCCCATAGAATCAGTAATTTCATTGTTGCTGGTCTTCTTCCTGATCATCTCCATCTCCCAACACCAGACGCTGGTAGGAACTCCTGATATTTATAGTTAACTCCTGTTTTTTTTCTGTCTCATGCATTTTCCTTTGGCAGAGTGTCTTTGTTAGCTTTCTTGTCAGAAGAATGAGAAGCAGAGTCACCTTCTGCTTGCTGGCTCACTTTTTGTTGGATATACTTTTTTATTTCCACTTTAGCCCGTTCTGCATCCAAAACGTATTTGATCCTTGAATAAAAAAAATATTCTGAACACATTTGGACACAGCAGCTTGAATCTCATACCTGCCTCTCAGCATTCTTTGATTGCTGCGATAAATTTGCTTCTCTTTGGTGTATTGTGAATAATCAGTTTTCACAAATGCTCTGCTGTTTTCAATTTTTAATACTTTTCTTTGTGCCACAGTTTTGTTGGAATCAACTCTCTCTAAGTAGTTCCCTGACTAGGGGGCTAATCAGGCCTATCCCACAGCTAGACGGCCCTGGTCAGAGGAAGTGAAGCCAGATCCTCAGGCCATAGGGCCAAAAGCACTCTCTAATGATAGTTCAACAGAAGACCAGGCAGCAACATGAGCACAAACTCCTCCATGGTTGTCTGGATGATGGCTCCCTATGGTTGGCTTTTGTTTGGATGCATTTGAGGACCCCTAAATCTGAGAATGAATGGTCTCAAGTCTCATGGAAGGAGAGCTTAATAGTCAGTAAATACATAAGGAAAAGGCACTTAGGGGGGAAAAAAGGAAAGCTATCACCAGATTGTTCAGCCTTATAAAGGTAGACCACTTACCCTGCAGCAATAAACTAATTAAAAAAAAAATCTATTGAGTATACTCACACATCTGTACTATACTTCCAGCAGGATCACAGCTTCAGAAAGCCACATAATGAATGGTATGGTACCAGCAATGGGTAAACGGTTTACAGCATTCCCTGCATGAGATCTGAAGCATTCATTTCTCCACCTCTGCACTGGACATTCAGTTTGTCATATGTGAAGAATGTGTAAAGGATGGGCAAGTAGCAGTCTCAGAGATATTTTCTTAAAGGAAGAGAATCACCTGATTTGAAGGGATAGTTTAGAGTTAAAGCTCATATACATAATGCAAGCCAAATGTTAAAAATCAAAGTGGAATGGGATGATAAAATGGGGGAGGGGGCAGGGGTTGAAAATAAGGAAAGAGAAGGATTTGGATACAGTTCATAAGGAAAACAACCACCATAAAGAAGGATTATTACATTCATAAATTAGCAGAAAGTATTCTCAGAACTAAGCCAAAATGGGGCTGAAGAAAGATTTTACCAATAGGAATTATTATAAGTAGGAGTATAGACAATAGGAAAGAGGCAGCTAGAATTTTCTGGAGAAAATCAGAAACAGATAGCTACTGACTCCTTTACCACTAGCAAGAGAGGGGAAAGGTAAGACAGTGGAATAAAGCCAAACAAATGTTTGTACTGTAGGTCAAAGACTGCCTTCTTACTAAGGATTGATAACAGAGTATAGGCAAAGTGAAAGGGATAGTAAAGTGCTAAGTAAAAAGACTAGCTCTGGTAAAGTTTTTAATTGGGTCTAGAGCTGAAGTTGATGTTAAAAAAGAGAACAATTAGTAGGGAACATAAAATACTGCATGATAAATGTAACAATCAATCAGTGGTTGTTAGAAAAGACTGGGAAGAGAGAAAGGAAAAGCAATATATAAAAGAACAATGGGAAGACATCTGTAAGTCTCTCAAGTATGCAACAAGGCCCAGAAGGTTTAGTATTTTTTGCTTTGAAGTGTTCACTCATCTAGATAGCAAATGTTGGAAATGCGACAGGGCAGAGAGAGGTAAATCAGAAAATGTATTTTGGGAATGTAATGAAATGGACATTTTTAAAAATACCTAACAGAGTACTTCATAAGAAATGTTGGTGGAGCAAATGGTGGTAACTAAGGAAATTATTCTTTTGAGCTGAGAATTACCCAGATGTGGTATGGCCTTACTAAGTTTAATGCTACAGGCTGTCAAAAAGCAGTTACTAAAAAAAATGGAAATCAAAATCTAAACTGGCTGTAATTGAAGTACTGAATATTATAAAAGAACTGGAGGGGAGGTCTTTAGAAAGGAAAGGAGCTAATTTCATAGAAATAAATGGAATTCATGGAGAAAATGCACACAAAATAATTTTCAGGTGGAGGAGGAGTGAGATTTAAGGGAAGAAAGGAACTGAACAAGTTATGTAATGTTGAAGTGAATGATAATTATCAGTATATATATATATATATATATATATATATATGCATATATAATGCATGAAAATGAAAGATGTTTGTTTGCTATGGTTCTTTTCTATTATTGTATGTATACATATGTCACTGTTTGCAATGTAAGAAGTTAATAAAGACTGCATTATTAGCTGCTGACTTGATCTCTAACCTTCCACTGTTAGAATTTGTTTTTTAAAACAAAACTTTATGCAGTCTGTCAAACCATTTCACCATGGATGTTTTAGTAACAACTGAGCCACGCCTACCCTTCATAAATGACACAAATGGATGATTAGGCAGTTGCAATGGTTTTGTTCTCACTTTGAGCTACATGTATATGCATATTCAAAACAGGAAGAATGTGTCCACCTTTGAAAGATATGGGGTAAATTGAAAGATTGGTCCAAAGAAATTTCAGAGACCTATTTAGGCACAAGGAAGGGAATTTTATATATAGTCCTTCATATATTAAAGTCTGCAGTTCATAAATACATCTGGCTGAGATGAATGAAACTAGACTCAAAAAGGAGGTTGGGTTAATTTTTCCAAATAAATTCATGATTTGACCATAGAATAACTGAAGCTCATGTCACACAGATATCTGAGATACTGGGGGAGGTATAGGATACTGCTACACCCAAAGTGAGAACCACTTTCACTTGCAGTTATGGCTTACCAGTTGAAAAGCTCCTTAGCAGCCTCAGTGAACTCTGACATCAGCCAGCAAATCTGGCAGAGAAAAACAACATATGTCAGAACCTAGGTCCTACGTTGTAGCCAGTCTATCCCCTCCAACTATAAGTAATATCCTTGGTTAGGATCAAGATAATTTACTATAGTGTTAGGCATCTTACAGGTGGAAAACACATTTCTGTGCAATAAGAATGCAAAAGAGTTTTGCTTCTTCCTTGAACTTTGTGATAAGGCATGGAAACTGCAGGAATGGTGAGAATGCACACAGGACCTCCCTGGGCCACAGGGTAGAGAACATGCTCATACTCCCCCTTACAAAGCTGAACTGTGCAGACAAAGGAAGGACAGTGATCTCCCAAGTGGCAAACAAATTGATCTTTGCAGAGTGTTCCACATCTAGAAGACACTGACCAGGCATGGTTTCTGAAAGTTTTGGCAGTGGCTGATATGGAGGTGAATGATCTGGCAGATGCTATTAATGATGTCTTTGTGACCCAATGACAGATCAACACTTTATCATGGTGGGGTTGTCAGCAGTCTTGTTTCCCCTTACTTGTTCAGGTACTACAAGATGGAGGAGTGCCTGTCTGAATATTCAGGAGGAGGCCCCAGAAGCAGCTGTCTCTCCAGGGCCTCTGGGGCCAATATCACTGTTCTGAACTTCAACAAATTAGTGTCAAGAACCTCTCCAGGGGAATCATAGCCCCTGCAACATGTGACAGCCAAGACTAGCTAGCCAATCTGCAAACTAAGTGTCCATTATCAGAGTCAGCGATGCCTTCTGCTGCAGAACAGTAGACTCAATGGGAGGTAAATGGTGACTGTCCACCACTCCAGAGCATGGCGACAAGAATATAACCCCAAATTTTTGCCTGTGAGCATGTGGTGGTGCTGTAACCACACTGCAGTGACATCAATCTCAGTCATGCAAATGGTACCATTAATATTATGACTGCCATAAATACCCAATGCATAACAGAGTGTGGGCCTGGACTCTGCTCTGTGTCCTCATAAAGGATGCCAAGACCACAATATCCTGAGCCCTTTCAAAGTGCAGGAATGATCGGTACTGGAGGATGGCTAACTTAGCCCTGATAAATGAATTCCTCTAATATAGGATCAGAAAGGAAGGCTGCCTCTAGGGAGTCCCTGGATTAACAAAGACAGTCAATCAGCCAATGCAACACCTGGAGGCTTCATCTATAATGTCTAATGCCTAACACATTGGTGAAGACTCTGGGCATTGAATAAAGACCAAATGGTACCATTTTTTTCTGGCAGTTACACACACAGTGAACTGAAATAGTCTCAGACATCAAATGTTGATGTGCTAAAGCATATTTACTCAACCAAATGAAACAATCCAGTCACATTCCAAGATTGGGTGGCCATCAAAAACAGAATGTGCCAAATCTGCTGGTGTAAACTGCTGTGGTCCAAAAGGGCTGAAAGTCTTCTGATTCCTACATGATAAGAAAGTGAAGAAGTAAACTATACTCCTCCTTTGACACCAGAACAGCCTCTATGGCCTTTTTGAGGAACAAAATCCAGGCTTATCTCAAAAGATCCACTGAAATGAACTGAACTAACAACAAAACTCTTCCTGGGGAAGGATCATTGAGCTTCAGAATATTGCTGAAGGAGATTGTATCTGTGTCACACTGGTTCTTTGTGATGGTTCACTAAGCCAAGATAACCAAAACTCTTCAGGTAGTCCCAGACCACAGTTAGGAGTGAGAGAGTGTGGCTGTTAGAACCATCTTCTTGGGCTATTTCACTAGCAATGGAGGGGCAAGACAATCCCTGATTGACTATTTCCGGTTTTATTTATGCATTTATCTGTATTTACAGCTGAAATCACTGCACTTGCTCAAACCGTCTTGCTGTTGTCTGGCTGACTTAAAATGGCCTTGTACAGCTAGTTTCTTAAAGTTGTTTTGTGGTAACATACACTCTCAAGCAATCTTTTTTGTGTTTTTACATTAACAGGACTCCAATAATCCATCTAGTAGCAGTAGGTGGTGGCCAAGTCTATCTGAGTTGGGAAATACATAAGTAAATGTAGTTGATTTATTGGCCAAAAGGCTTACAAGCCAGTTTCCTGTATTAAGTGCCTGTATAAATTCATCATGCTTACATACTGCTGCTCATCAAGCAATGGCAGTTAGTAGTGCCCTGTCTAGATGCAGACACATAGAAACCACATTTTCCCTATAAAACTACCTCTGAAACTATCAGTAACTTGGTGAGTGTAGATCAACTCCTTCATGCATTGGGTAGCATAGAGCATCTAGTTTACATGTTAAGGAGCACTGCACACTGGGTTTAGTATTATACAGACTAGTCTAGTTTCTAGTCCCAAAAGCATCCTTAGTCAGCCCACTATTAGCTGCTCATACACGGCACCCTTGTAGCTCACCCAATAAAGGACCTGACATCATGGATATGCACTTTCTCAAATTTGTCTTCAGCCAGTTTTGTGTATATGGAGTAACTTGAGACAATGTGACAATTGTCTAATGTTCATTGACAATCATTTAATCCTCAAAGAAATACAGTATAAAATATGCGTATACATAATGTCTCTGGATGCAAAACTGTAGAGTACAAGCACTTAAAACAATCTGATTGTCAAAAACTTACACAGTACTCACCCCGCACGCAGACCTACTTATGCTAAGGCACTTAAATGCAATCTTCCAAAAACCCAGATACCTCCCAGACATTCCACTTGCAGAAATTATACTCAGTAAACTTGAAAGCACTCAAAAATTAACAACACAACACTGCACATAAAGTCATACCTAGAGGACCCTCAATTACCGAGCCCATACAGCATGCCAATACATTACCCAGGGCTCTAGTCATAGGGAAATCCATTGTAAAACATACAAGGAGAAAATAATGGTTAATTGCCTATCAGGGGCCACCAGGATCTTTCAAGGTATGCACACAATTAGATCATTGCAACACAGGTATCAGTATGATTCAGTCATAGTCCATGTAGACGTAAATGACCAGAGACATACCTCCCTAGACTATATGGAGACAGAAACATTATGGAGCTCTCGGACTGTATATCAAAGGCTGGTATGTGCCTAGAAGTGGGGAGCAGTCTACCTTCACCAAGGATGATACCACAATATGAACAGAACATGATTAACCTTAATATTTGGCTAACTTTCTGGTGTCATTCCAGGGGGATATAACATTTTTCAGCATAGGGGGAAATGGTTAACAAACCATGTTGCTTTGCTAAGGATGGTCTGCACCTGTCCAATCTAGGCTTTCAAATATGGGATAAAACATAGTCTTCCTCCATAGAGTCTCTTTTAGGCAATGGCAAATTGACAAAATTTCCAGCATGGCAGAATCTACCCAGGAAAATCTAAAGGTGCTACTGCTCAATGCCAGAAGTCTAAACATGAAGCGCCACTGCCTCTAAGCTCTCTTTACTCTGGAAAATGCAGACATCTGTGCAGTTACTGAGACATGGTTTAAAACCACAGAGTGCACCCCAGCATTCCTTCCATACATTCAGACAAGCAACTGCATAGGGCAAGGACTAAATTTAGAGGTGTCTCGATCTACATCAAAAACAAGCATACTTCTAGGTTGGTTAGTTAGGACGACATGTTGGAGTTTCTCCATGTCCAGATTACCATGGGCAAAATCCCATACCGTATTATAGCAAGCTGTAGGTCACCCTGTAGCTCATACTTAGACCTAGCGGGGTCACTCACCATTCAACCAAACGCCATACTCATGAGGGACTCTAATTATCCTTGTATAAACAGGGAAATCCTACACAATCCCAAATTTGCAGGTGCAGGTATTCCTATACTTTGTAAACACAAACAGCCTGGACAAGGTAGTACATATTTCTACAAGAGATACAAACATATTGGTCCTGGTACTCACAAATATGGAAAAACTCTGCACCCCCCAACCCCAGTGTCCTATCCTCTCTGGTAAGGTCAGACCACAAACCAGTCTCATTCAAAATAAAAAATTGATTCTGTAACCCTAGTAAACCTTGCCAGTTAGGAACTTCTCCAAGGCAAACTACCTTTTACTAAGCAATAACTTGTCATGATTCAAGCCCGTTCAAACCAAGATAATACAGCAGCCTATACATAATTATTCATTTAAGTTCTGTACAACCATGTCAATGATTATATACAGATGGCTATGTCTACCAGAAGTAAGGCCAAAATTAACTTAAAAAAACAAACCACCCTGATGGAATCCAAAATTAAACAGGTTGTATAACAAAAGAAAAAAAGTCATAGCTGAAATTAGGAAGTGTAAAACCAAAAATGATAAAAACGCTCTCATTGAACTGAAGAGACAACTAAGAGGACTAATTAAGTCCAACAAAGCAATTTTTGAGGTAAAAATAGCATCACAGGCCAATGGCAATCATAAGGCCTTCTTCATCTATATCCAAAACCTCAAAGGGAGTACACAACAGTGTACTGAACTGCTGGTAAATGGAACCATGTTCATGGAACTGGGAGATATAACAAGTTTTCTGGCTGGCAAATTCAGCTATTTATCCAGGGTAGAAGGGGTGAGGTGAGAAGGTTAGACATCCTTGATTATTTCCAAGACTAAACCAGACGGTGCTCTTGGACAATTGGGAAATTGTGCTAGGTTCCTCAATGGTCTTCTAAGCTGCATGTCTAATGACTACTCATGAACCTACCCATGTCATATATGACACTGTGAGACTGGAAACCAAATCCAGATAATGTGCTAGCTACACACATCAAGAGCTGTGGTGAAGCTTGTACTGAGCCAGGTTGCTGTGGGCTTCAAATCTAAACTCACTTATGGTTGTGTTCCCATTCTGGCAACTCAGATGCCACCAAACAATTAAATTCTTAATGTCTAAGCTCTCATAAATCAGCCATGGTGCAGGATAACCAGATAAAACTTTCTCAATGAGAACCTGCTTGTCCTCCTTAGGAAGAGAGTCTCCAGCTGTGAATACCAATGATCCAAGACCAGATAACCCAAGAGATCCCTTCTCTGGGAGTAGACTGGTTAGCCACAGGATCCAGCTAATCACCAGGAGGAAGGGCAGCAGAAGAAATGAAAGTTATATACTTACCATAATGTTAGAGCCGGGTACATAAGTTTACCATTGTTAACTGTAGAACTAATATTGTCAGGCATTAAGCAGCTCAGCATATGAAACTTTCCCAGGGTATTATCTCCTTCCCAATTTTTTAATTAACCCCCCTTTTAAGCAATTTTATACTGATTAACAAACTTTAAAGTCACATGTGACAAAATAACCGTGCAACTTTTGACAGTTAAACATAAAAAAAGCAAACCTGGATTACCGTAACAAGTTATGTGTAAAAGCTCTATAACTCAAGAAAGTTGACATGATGAGTTGGGTATCTATCCTAGAGAAGCCACGAAAGTTAACAAGGATATCGAGCTTCCCTGCTCTGTGACTAGAGCCAGGGCAGGCATTTATTACTATACTAATGGGTATTCTCTCCAGTTACTGACTCTTTAGTTTTTGCTAAATAATTCGGCAGACTAACAAGGTCCTCAGTCAATGGGTGATCAACTTGCTTCCAATTCTTTTTAATGGCCTTTTCTGCAAAAAAAAAAAAGCAGAATGAATCTCAGTAATGTCTATTCATATTCTGATCACATCCCCCAAAGGCAGTCCCAAAACACATTACTACCAACACAATGGGACTCTTCCTCACATGTCCAACAGTGCCTTGGACAATCAGGAAATGAGTTGACACCTGATGATTGTCTAGAAAACTTGTGGAGGTATTTTCATGTGAAAATTTAGAATTTGCAAGGGCAAGCAGTATACATGGGAATCAAGTATATAATCTGCCACTATTTTTGTCCCAGATCTTCACCCACAAATTTAGACAAGAGCTACTCAAAGTGCACTCTTATAGGATGTTTAAAAGAATTATCTTATATGACTGACTTAATCTACTTGGTTTCCAGCCTTGTTCCCTTTATTCTTTTAAACCGTTTTCCCCTGATTCTCTTCACAAACTCGAAGTTTCAAAACTTTGAACTGCAAATGGTCAAGACCATAAGGTCAAAGTTATGAAACTTCGAACATTTTGAATGGAGATTGCCATACAGCATGGAACAGGAAATTTACCTTTTCCTCACTGTATCATGATCTCGGAGCTGGTATACTTATTTATCGGGGGGGGGTACAGGGGGGCTTGCCCCTCAGCAAAAACGTAAAAAAAAATTTATTACAATTTTGAAGTTTCAAAACTTCAATCTTATAGTCTCAAGCATTTGCAGTTCGAAGTTTTGACACTTCAAGCTTGTAAAGTTGATCCTTTTTCCCACAGGTTACCGCCTTTTGTGAAAGATCCCTCCTAAGATTACATTTTTTATCACTCTGTAAATGAATCATGGTCTCTTAACTGAATCCTTTGCTGAAACCTAGTCCATGAAATCAATCCGATCACCTCAACAAGATGATTTTAAATATCTAATTTCTGGATGTCTCTTCACATGACCTAAACTTTATACAGACCCAAACTTAACAGTAATATGGACTAGTAATAGTCTACATTCCTCTGTTTTTAACTTTACTACTACCCAGTTCTGAGCTTACATAACTTCTCTATAAATAACAAAAAGGTCCACTATCTGCCTTTTGCAAAAAACACCATATTGATCAAACCCACAAAAAAGACAATGTTATCTTGCCCACCACCTTCCAGCATTTATATAGTATTCATAGACTGCCAATTTCTATAGGTAGGTAAGTTTTTTCCTCAGGTGACCCAGGGTTTTGCTTTGCATCACCCCCCCCAAAGAAAAAAAGTAGAGAAATGTTTATGCATACAAGAAATTACACAGTATTAATGGCAAATAAACATTTGAATTGCTAATACTTTCTGATCAGGGTCCAACTCCTGCAGTTTCCAATTAGCTATTAGGTCTTTACACTTCTTTTAATTTTTTAATTGCTTTTTGCCTCAGTACCTGCTGACCATCCAGCCTTCCCCACAACTGGATAACATTTATTTGTTCTCTTACCCAGGGATTTCATCCAGAATAATAGTGCCAGAGGTTTAGAAAACATCAGTGTTTAGAGAGCAATGAGAATGTTTTGTGCCTTCTTTGGCATCCAGGCTATAATGGTATTTTGGATCAGCTTAACCCTTGTATTGGGCAGGAGGATGCATGATTTGCATCACTGTGGAGTCCCACAATGCCTTTTCTATGTGACTGCATGCTCCTGCATGCATACTTTGAAGACTACCACTCATCAGTGGTTTGGAGGGCCTAATGCCCACTCTAAGGCTGCATATTTACATCTTAACTGCCTCCTCCAACAGAATTTATGCAGTACACATCCAGATCCACCATCCTATCTCTTCAGGATGGGCAAATCCATCCTCCCTTGTCAGGTCCATCACTCACCAAAGTCACTAATTGATTCCAAGTCCAATTCCAGTTGACATACACAAAATTTCAGCAACTGAAAACATCTTTTCTATTACAAAGTTACTCTTTGGTAGCTCATTTAAAAAGATCTCTTCAATATACTTCATATCTGCCTGCTGAAAAGAGCCAAATAAAAAGGAATACTTGTCTCCATGGTCAATCTCCAGACCAAGGCAAGACAAAATCTGGCCTGTGTAAGCTCCTGACATTATCCATTTTAGAACTTGAAGAAAGAATAAGAGGAGATGCAGGGTCTTTTTCTTTTTTCCTGTAAACAGAGTCCCTGAAGTAGGTGACTTAGTGGGAGGTGCTGTAGCTTTGGTTATCTTCTGCAGCAAAGAAAAGTAATCCTGGGCAAATACTTTATAGTTTACAGAGGCCACAGCAGAATCTCTGAATGCACAACGGACTAATTCTGTCACGGGAATTCCAGTACTGGATTTCTGCTTATACAACAGAATGAGAAATGCATGTCCCAACCACAGCTGCTAGTAAATCATTGAGCAAATAGGCAGCAGAAACACTGTTAGTTTCTGTAGCTGAAATCAGAATAAGTTCAGACTTAGGTCCCACTCTGGACATCTGGGGAAAGATAGCCAGGTGTGAGATACCATTTTCTCTACCAGAAATATTATATAACCTAACAGGCGTTAAGGCAGCTTGCCCAAATTCTACTTCCTCTACCTCCCGAAGGCTGAGAGATGGTAGGGAGAACAAGGGAGACAGAGCAGCCTTTCATATACAGTGTACATGTGACTGAACAAAACTCTAGCAGTAAGGGGGGTGGCAGTCTCAATGGCATAAACATGGATTTCTTGGTCAGTAACATCTGCCCTGTACAGCACCCAATGTATGCTTCAAAGTTTCTCCCTTTTCTTTCTTTCTTTCTTTCTTTTTTTTGATTTTTCCGACAGGAAGTTTCTGTGTTGTATCTTTCCTTGGGAAGATTTGCTTTATAAAGAACATGTTTAATATTAGCCACTTGTTTGGGATGAAAAAGGTACAAAGAACATACATACAGTGCCATAGTCTACTCTGCAAATTTTTTAACTTAGTACATCCTACACAATTATCTCTGTTACGATGCTCTCCAAATTATAAAATACATTGAAAATGCTGACCTTTTGAAGGTATCCAGTGCTCACAAGAGCAACTATTGGTAATTTTATATTGGGGCATCATTACAAATGGTACAAAATCATCCACAATATTTCAATATACTAATAAAATGAAGCAAGTTTTACTTAGACTGATGCATTAAAACTGTAGAGGAATTTGTGAAACAGAATGGGTTGACCATTCATCTCATGAGTCAAACAAGAAGCGAGAAGCAAGGAAATACATAGCTGGATTCCCCCCAAAAGGTGAAAGCACAAGATTACATTTGCACATCCCTCAGGGGACATTAGATTGCTGAAAAGATATGTCAGGGGACTGATATCCACCTTTAGCTATTTTTGATTCATATTATGAATCTGTGCAGGAATGACCCATATGTTAAGCATTTACTTTTAGTACTGTCAGCAAGATTACCACTAAAGCAGAAGATGCAACTGTGTTCAGTTACCTAGAACCAAATGAAGCCAAGAAGGTCACCCACATATAACATTACAGTGGTCAACAAGCTATTCTCATTTAAGAAAAGCATATAACTCATTTACAGAAAGTAGTCCTTTTCTTTGTCCAGAGTCAAATACTGTTCTGTTTTTAATGCGAGGAAAATGGTATTACTTTTTCTTCAGACTCCTTTGATAAAATTCAGGATATGAATAATGCAAGGACAGTAGTCAGATGCTATCTTGCTCTTCCAAAAAAAAAAAAAAAACTTTAGCAACACCTTAATTTACTTCCCTGTAGTTACATTAAACCTATAATAAAGCATGCATACTTGGATAGTGACATCAAATAAGAGACAGTAAACACAAATCTCATTTTCATTGATTGTCATGATGTTCTTTCCATCCTTATTTCAAGAGGAAATCTGAACTATATCAAACTATGAAGAGCAACCAAGGCGTACTTAGAATAAAGCATTTGAATGTAACAGATAAAAAGTGATCATGGCTTTAATGCAAACAAAAATAATATTAACTGTAAGGTAGTCATGAGTGTCTGTGCGTCTTTGTATGTATAACTACCAATGAAATCAAATGTGATGAGGAGGGAGAAAGCTTTCCTAAAACTGTTGCAAACAATGGTACTTATGGGAAGTGGTCCTGTAGTTCACAGATGACCATTATGGAAAAGTCTGCTGTAGTATACTGACACCAGGTAGATGAACATTCTATTTACTTTATATGTCCTCATATGAGATATCTCTAGCTACATTTTTGTAAAACAATGGCTAAGTAAATTTTATTAAAGGGGGAGGGCTGTATCTGCTCTCTTCTTTCAACATTTCCCTCCTTCCCTTATGTGTACCTTTTTGTTCACTAGGTGGTGTACACCTTATTGATACTTATCTCACTGCAATATGTGGACAAACGATGATTGCAGGATTGCGTGTGAGACTTGATCTCTCATATGGTAATACAAAAGTGCTACCGCCCCACCAGTATGCTGGTGAGGATACAGTGATATGGTAATCACTGAATAATCTTTGGTCAGCAGTTAGAAAGCTTTTAAATACAATATTACACTCAAAACATACATTGCAGCCCTTCTAACTCAGAGGGATCTTGGTGCTTTTCTAAACGTCTGGCTCACCCAGAGCTATGTGAGAGTGCATCATTCCTGAGAAGTCCACAATGGCTATCTACCTATGTAGTTATCATGAACAGCATGCTGTGTTTACAAGAAGTGCAGCTAATTGACCAGAAGCCTCAACATCCCTAGCAACAGTTGTATATTATGTCTTTCCATTACCAGAGGAGTTTAAGACTTTCTATAGGTAAGTACAGCTACTAGCTTCCACTAAAACACTACCACTAATCACATTAGCTATTCAGAATAATTAGTTTCTGCTCTCTGTGAACATTTCTTCTATAAAGAGTTATTTCTGAAAGTTTGGTTCAAAAATATGGAGTCAGATAAATCAAATCAATTTGAATACAGTCACAAATAGACCTGCTCTGTACATGACCTCTCTGATTTAAACTTAAAAAATAAGGGCTGCTTTTGTCTTAACATGAAAAAAGCACAAGTAAAAAAGTGACAGTAACTTAGATTTGTGTGACTCTCAAAATGTATGTAAAGGACAAATCAGTATATTAATACTAATGATTAATACACAATGAGCCTACCTACACCTGCAATATGTGTGAAAACTGGGTAATAAAGCTAACTAAAAGAAACTTCTGGAAACTTCCAGTGATCAGACAATACAGTTAAAAGGTTATGTATCAATTCTAATAGGCACAGCCAACAGATTGTGACTTTGCAGCCAGCATGTGGGCTAACAACTAAAAAAAAAAAAAAAAAAAAAAACTTCTGTTAGTGTTCTTCAAGTTACACATTTCATTCCTTCATCTGATCTCCTTTACATTAGGCAGCTCAAATGTTAGAAACATTCCACATCTTAGCAGCTGCTGAAATGCAGTCTGATGCTGCCAAATAATCCCTGAATCCATGGGAATGTCTGATTCACTCTGGGATTCAAGGAGCTCATTCCATCTAGGTAGCTACACAACTTCTATGTGTAGTCTAAATATACTCAGATTTCTGTTTTCAGTTAGTTAAAAAAAATCCAGATTTTTAAAAGATCCTTCTAAATAAGAAGTTTGTACTCAAATGTTTAAATAATGTTATTTAAGTATGTGTGAGTTAATAAAGGAAGTGAAAGTTACAACAAAACATGATAGCTTGTTAAAAGTCACATGCGCAGTTCTAGAATTTTTTTTTTTGCCAAGCCTCAGTCTGTTTGAGTTTCTGAATGTGAATGTTGAACACCACATAATGTTGGAGGGTAAAGTCTGTCCAGTTTACAGTTAAGGCGAGTCAGATTGTCATTTAGCTGTCTAAAAACTGATACAATGCTATCCATTTTATCACAGAGCATTCTGTTTCCCCTGTTATAGACATGTAGAAATTCTCTGACTGACACATCCATTGTGTCCTCCCGAGCGAAGCTGCTCCTTGGCCTCTTTCCATCAAAATGAAATGCAGATGGCTGCTCAAATGATGAATTGTAGGGAGAAGTTCCTTGCCGAGTAGACTCCACAGATGAATCACTAAAGCTGGATTCATCATTGTCTGTGGAAAAAGAAAGACGACATTATGATAAAACAACTCAGAAATAGTTAACTTTCAGTAGTAATATGGCTAAAACAAATAGTGTTAAATGCCGCTAACCTCTTTTAACTTTAGATAGACTTATATATGAACTCTTCATACATAGTAACTCCATTATTGTGGTAGACTACCTACCTATCAATTGACTGGAGTACCTAAACCTATGACACAGGATATGAACAGTAGTTTCTAGATCTAAAAATTCAATAGACAAAATATCAAAATATTCTTGACCTAGTACTTACAAATGTAGTGTCAAGATGTACAACTCCATTTGTAGCTCCTTCTCAAATTAAGTCAGACCATAAGCTAGTAATATTTTCCCTCAAACTATCTAAATCCCCTGAAGCAAATACAACAGAATTCACAGGATTCAAATGCACAAATATCCTCAAATTATATAATGAAGTCTCAAAACTCACTTGTATCATCATCCCAGACATCACTTCAGCAAATAAATTTGCAAAGGAATCTTATACCCACATAAATAATCATATAGAATTGACAGTCCCATCTAGATCCATACTCAATGAGAAATTTAAAAGCAAACCACACTAATTGTCCACTGACATAAATAAGATCAACAATAAAAGTGGAAAAATAATTTGAGTTTACAACAGATCTAAAGACTCCCAAGGTAAGGAGATACTAGGAATGTGACTAAGAATGTGAAAAAGACTATTAATTCTACTAAAACAGCCCATGACCCGAGGCTGGCTCCTGAAGCCAAGGACAACTGCATATTCTTCTTAGTTATGCTGAAAAACTGAGAAATGCACTAAACAATGCACATAACTCATACTAAATGACAAAATGTACACAGATCTGGTGGACACTGCCAATATGCTAGCAAATAAATATTGTGCAAATTTCACTTCTAAAATAACTATACTAAGGCTTACGATTCCTGTATCTCTCAACCTCCCCAATCATTACTAAAGAACATATACTTTCTTTGTGGGACCTGCTAACATACTAATCTGTTAAATAGCACTAAACATGCCCTGACTGATCCTCTTCATAAGTTATTTAACCTGACTGTGGTGATAAGGCTCAGTCCCAGACATATGGTGTACAGCACTGGTGATGCCTTTTCATAAACTGACCCCAGAAATGACAGGCCCATCAGCATGATGAGTGTCATTTGTCAGGCTAAGGAACACATTATAACAGATTTGATTATAGACATTAATCAGGGTATATCATCAGCAATTTAGGTTTGTAAAAGGTAGATCTTGTCTAATGAACCTGAGAAACTTCTTTGAAAAGGTAACACAGGCTGTTGACAGCAGTCATACTGTACATACAAGCCTACTTTGATTTGGTCAAGACATTTGACACCATCCCAATGATAGCATAATTAATGAACTAAATGTGTTACAAGTAGACCTCTATGTTGTAAGATGGACAGATATTTGACTAAAAGACAGAACCCACATGGCATGTGTGACAGAGGCAGCATCAGAGAACATGTAGGTGAGCAGTGGTGTCCTGCAGGCCTAGACGCTGGGACAGCTTTTGTTTGGTAATTATTTTTCTGAGCTATAGACTAAAAATAAAGTCCTGTGGTGAACCAAATTTGTGGAAGATTGTAAACTGGGAGTCATTGTTAAATCCCCCTCTGACCATAAACCTGCCAGTGGGAATTTATACTTATAAATGCCAAGCGTGTTGAACATGGGCTGAAATTAAATGCTAAAAAATGCAAAACTGTCACATTTGGCAGACAAACCATCTCCACTTCAAAACAAAATTGCAGTTAGAAATCTGGGACTCTGGGTTGATAATTCCCTCTCCTTTGATCACCACATAGCAACAGTCATTAGGAAAGTGTTCTCTTTGGCACAGCTGACTGCCAAGGAAATATCCAGATGTAAAGATGTTACCGCCCCCTTGGATTTAGCACTGATCAGACCAGTCATAGACTACATTGCCCCCTTTGTGAAGTACCAAACAGAATTTCTAAGTTACCACAAAAAACTAGAAATACTGTCCCAGTTTTCTATGTCTTATAAGCTCCTCAGAGGAGACCTCTGCCTTGCCTTCCTAGCAGTCAGGGAACCAGTAGTCTAGGATCTCTTGCACCTTCATAAATCAAACATTCCCAAAATACCAGAATAGAGGATCTACACATGCTTCAGCAGATCAGTAAAACAGGGTAGAGAAACAGATTCATTGTTCAGCATCTCCCTTACCTCGGGAATGGACTCCCCCTTCAGATAAAGCAGTGTGATGGACTTTGCTTCATATGGCATCTGGACAATTGGATGAGTATTCATAAATTCATCTTAGGCTCAACTGGTCTAGCCCTTCTTGAGAAGGATAATGCAGTCTAGGGTGGGTGCTAGCAAGGCATAATAGTCGTAAGATTCAGTGGCCACAAACTTCCTGTGATTTCCATATCTGTTAACTCAATTTTTTTCCTTCGTATCTTTGTTTTCTGAGCTATTTTAATGCATCAAAATCACTCTTTAAGAGTCTTTAAAAGTTTTTATATGTTTTCACAAAATGGCCATTATGGGGCCTGCCACACTGATGTAATCTTGTTTTACTGTTTTTATGTCCCTCTTATAGGAGTCGTGCTAGACATAAGGAAATGGTGTTATCTTTCCATCACATTGACATATAGTGGAAATAGTGTGAATCATTGCTATCTTACAGACCTTATGTGGCAAGACTGTTGATATTTTTCTCCTGTATGACCATCACACACATTTCTCTCACAGCTCATTTGAAACTATTCACATCAGTTATACAGCTCCAGCCAAAGAAAATAATTAAACTGCAGGTTTTTGTAAGGATTGCCAGTTTGCAGTCTTAGAAGGAGCATTGACAGACCCTCTCGCACATCCTTCCTCAGGTGTCAAAATTAAAAGGGCAATCCAAGAGCTATTAACTGACATGTCAAAGAACTGGTTCTGCTCTTTACCAGTGTCTTCAATAGGAAGGCTTTTTTTAAATCCTGAATGCTACAGAAATGTGCTTACTTTTTTATCTAAAATATTTTCTAAACACGGTAGCAAAAAGGTACAACCATCTGTTCTCTAATTTGTATGGTTACGACATTCTTTTAAAGTGAGGCATAAATGTTTTCAAACACTAGTTTCTCACTTGTGTTGCACCCTTTGATTTGTTATACTACAGCATACTTTGATTTATTACACTACAGCATACGAACACTTTGTCAAAACCATAATTCTTGAACATGACAAATTAGTAGCTTTGTGTGTTGTTTGCAAAACTAAAACACCACTTTCTTTTAACTGTTGCAGTGATAGAAAATATTGCATCTTACAACTGAATCATTATACAAAAATGTGGTCAATTATTAGAGTTGCCTCCTTTTTTGGATGACCAAGGTGGGCCATTCTTACTGAATCTTGAGATTTTGCAGGACAAACCATAACTTCAAAACAATGAAAAATACTGTTGTCTTATTACCAAAATAAAGACTCTGTGATGTGCAATGTTGGCTGTTTTTCCTATTTTGTATGATACTAAGGTGATTTAAATGTTGTTTTAAAGTTTTCTGTAAAATTTTTAAAAAGTTAGAAAATATTTCCATCACACACATGCAGAACTGTCAAAATCAGGACAGCCTTGCAGAAAGAAAGGTGGTAGCCCTATCCCAGCAGGGAACAACAGTACTTTGCATTTTTGTAATAGCAGTTGCTGCTATTGGTGAGACTTGTTACCTATGTAGTACCCAACAGGAAAAACTACAGATTTTTGTGTCTGTGATAGGGCATGCAGGTTGAAACAAATGTTTCTGCCAAAGCACATGAGAAGTTGAGCTCAATAAAAAGGTGGGTGGGCTTTCCCTTCCTTTGATTCTAAGGCAAGGAAGTGAAAGTTTTATAAAGTACAAGCAGGTTTCTAATAACTAAACCATACTCCAGTGAGAAACAAAAACTAAGGATTGAGTTAAACTGTAGGATAGGGTAGAGATTTCCTTTGACTCAGTTTTACTTGAAATATAATATTTTTATTGATGACCAACAACCATACATTCAAGAAAATTATAACGTTTCAACTTTAACTCTACAAACAACAGCCCACTTCATATTTTAAAATGATATATTACTTACAGCTTCCAAAAATAATTTCACAGTTTCTTCTATAGGACTGTAATGTCCCCTCTCTGGGCCAGTAATCAAGGAGCCTGAATTCTCACCACCGACCCTGGAGAGAGATGTTCATTTGGAATACAAATGGATACACACAGTATTTACAGATTCAGACCTCTCTGCATCAAGCACAATTTCACTTAAGAGCACACAGGGAACACACCCAGCCAAAGTCTGGATTTCTCTATATCTGTCTCCCTCCAGGTTTCCAATAAGACTCCCCACTGGTACAACTGTAGGGTTAAGGTCCTTAGCTGAGTGTCCAAGCCAAGTCCGTGCAACATGTAGCTGACACAAAACACTGTGAGATTTGAATCTTCACACACACACACACACACACACACACACACACACACACACACACACACACACACACACACACACACACACACACACACCTGTGAAAGGCTGGCACAGATTTACCTGCTGTGCCCCTTCTGCCCAGAGTACAAGGTAGTTATCACTGCCGCCAGACACTCCACAATCAGCTACTCTAAGGTCCTTAACAAAGGGTGTCCAATTATACTGTGTAATATTAATACAAATGTTAGTAGTTGCCCAAGAGAGCTAGGCCTTCTGGAGTGGCCCACACAGTGTCACCAAATAAATGCAATCACTCTCAAAGGATAAACACTTTCTAAAATGACCATCCACAACAAACATTTTAAATATATTTAATAATAAATAATGAAAGAACATGAAAATACTTAATATATATTTACAGTAAACCCCAGAGTTCAAATCAGAGGAAATATTGAAAATAACACTGATGGACAGACTCAGACAAATAAAGAAAAACAATATCTAAACTAAGCTTCACTATATTTTCCAAACTGAATCTAGGAGAATTACTAGTCCCTAGTTACTTAATATGGCAAGGCATATGATGTGGTGAATGGTCCTTCTTGTTGTCAGGCCCAAGACAGAATACTCAATACTGAGAGATTTCTCTTTGTAATATCTAAAATTTCCAAGATGGCTGGCAGAATGACTTCATCTGATCACCTGACTCTAGGTTTCCATGCTATTCCCCTTTGAAGCTTGAGATAGGATGTTAGCATAGATGTGATAAGATGCATATCTAAAGTTTTGCTAATGTTATGGCAGTGCCTGGGGCTTCCCTCATTTGACTGAGCTAATGAACAAAGCCTTCTTCCAGACATGCTGTCTCTGGTCCTATTCAGAGCTGTGAGATAAGCACTTCCATGGCCCAACAGGTGGTCCAAAGTAAGAAGTAAGCTAGATGTTTAACCCCTCCTCTTCCAGTGTCCTTTACTAACATATACACATGCAGTCCTACATGTATATTCCTTCTCTTTCCGGCAGGACCCACCGTTGATACATTTCTTAACACCAGCAACTTTATAAACACATTTTGATTTTCAAATGCCATACAGTTCTAACACTTTTGTAACATAAGCATCTGTACAAATCAGTGTGCTGTTCAAATGCCACACAGTTCTAATACACTTGTAACAGAAGCATCTTGTATAAATCAGTTTGATGTTCAAAGGACATATCATTCTTTACAGAACTCCAGCTGGCTATGCTGGCACTAATCCATATCATCACAGGGACATTGGTTTTATTTATTATTTTAGCACCCTATCATACCTACAATTCCAAATGCTCCTCTGTAGCTGCAGTAGAAACAAATATCTGCAAACCTACTCACCCCTTTGTAAAGCACCTTGGGTAATGTGTCAGGTTTGGTCCATTCAAATCTACTAATTTGAAGTTTAATTAATGTTATTCTTTCCCAGACTTAATAGTCAATAGCTTTTCTAGCCATTAATGTTATTCTTTCCCAGACTTAATAGTCAATAGCTTTTCTAGCCAAGACTCATTTGTTTTCTATAACAAATTTTACATTTGTAATATCCTCCCATTAGCATATTTCCAAACCCTTCTGAGTCTTCCCTTTTAGTTTGCACTTGGGCCTTGTTTTCCCTTCCATCCATTCTACCCTCCTGTTAGTTTCACCTTCATATATTTTTAATTACATCTGCTTGTATCATAAAAGTAGAAGCACACCCAATAACTGAAAAAAAACATATGTCTTTCAGCATACCTTGAACTTTCTCGCATTACTAATATCTCTTTATCATAAGTGGTTATCATTATCTTCTGTGTTAGATCCCAAAATGTGATCAAAGGGGTCTGCCATGCTGCATGATTTTGTTTTACAGTCAATACTTTCACATCCCTGATGTCATTTTGGAGGGAGAGAAAGAAAAGTATTTCAAGAGGATCATTTACTGTGGTTCTCTCCTTCCATCTGCTTACAACAGTACTGTGACTGCCTACATTGACTGTCAACATCAAACCACACTTTTCATTACTTTGCTTCACTTGATTTGTATTAATGGCCATCTCTGAGACAGCATTTTAAGGACTGGTTGAATGGCAATCTTGAAAGCATTGTTCATGTTCAAGTGTCAGAAATCTAACTCCTGTGATTAATAGGTGTTATGTGGGCTGAACTAGTTTGTTGCATTCACAGTTTTCAATAGTCTAGCTAGAATTAGAGTATTTGATGTTACTCTTTAATTCTCCAACTCAATGACTTGTCTCAATCAAATACTGTATATGATGCAAAGATACTGTAACAAAAGACCAGAAGAAAATGTGCACTTTTACAGAAAATACAGTGAAGAAAAAATGCAAAATCATACATTGACAGAAAATCAGGACAGGAAGATGAATATATTTTCTTTGTCTGTGGCACTCAGAGTTTGATTAAAGGGAAATATATCTAATTTGCAATGAGAAAAAAAATAAAGTGAGAGTGGAGTTTTCTTGTTCATGTTTATTTGAAAACTAAATCTGAAAGCCTTGCCTTTGTTCAGATTCCTAACTGCAGCGCCAGGCTACACCATTTATTTGAGGTGTGCTGCTAGCAATCTGTAAATGATAAGGCACATTTAAATGCTAATGTTTAACAGCCATTGTTTTCTTAATGGCTGTACATTTGGAATAAGTAAAATAACCTAATTACTCTGCCCACCTAGCCTTCACGATGTTAACAGACAAGACAAAGATAGCAAAGAAAGGCAAACAGAAATCAGTTCAGAGATAAAGCAAATGGGATAATTATTAAGTGATGCTTTTTTCTGTATGGAGCATTTTTAGTAATGGATTACAAGAAAGGAAGATCACTTTTTGGAAAGAAAAACTTGACATTTGGGTGGATTTCTCCTGTAAAAATAAAACATACTGAATGGAGTAGCTATTTTTTTAGGTGTGACAAAGCTCAGGAAGCCAGTTGCTACTATTCTTTTCAAACTACCTTTTATTTATGACTCCTTAGAGTTCATAGATGACGTTTACAATATTTACTGTAATTCGTCCAGGCTCCTGCATTTCTTTCAGAAGTTTTTTGGCATGTACATAATTTAGCAGACAGGCAAAGGTGGTTTTACAGTCATTAGCTTGGATCATCCAAGCTTGTGCTACAGTTGCCTGAGTATAACAACTGGAATTGGCAGGTGATCCTTTGGGTCTATATCAGAACATCGAAGTATTAAAACTTTGAATGTTCTGATATCGAACACTATTCAGCGAACGCTAAGAATAGTGAAGTTGCAGAACAGCGAATTCTTTCCTCGGGAAAGAATTTGGTTGGCCGTTTCTGTGGCTTCGCTATTCTTAGTCTGTGGAGGAAACTTGTGGTGGAAAGTTACGGTTGGGTTCAGGTAAGTGTGCGATTGTTTGTATGTTTTCCCCTAGGGGCGGGTTAAGTGAGTTAGGGTTAGGGCGCGGGTTAGGTGTGTGTGCGATAGTGAAAGACGTTAGGGTTAGGAGCGGTTTAAGTGAGTTAGGGTTAGGGCACGGGTTAGGTGAGTGAGCGATAGTGACGGACCTTAGGGTTAGGGTTTGGGTTAAGGTAAGTGGGTAGATAGTAGTGTATGTTTAGTTTAGTGTAGCTATAGATGTAGGAATTTAAGTGTATGTGTGTGGTTGCGGTTTGTTTGATATGCTTGTGTTGTGTGTATGTGTTTCGGAGCAGCAAATTTTTCCATGGGAAAAAATTCGCTGTTCTGAATGTTCGATATTTTCATGTTTAGATGTTTTGGGGCCGATGGCAGCCACGGTGGTGCAGCTGTTAGTGTTGCCGCCTCACAGCAAGAGGTTCTCCAGTTCGATTCTCGGCTGGGGTGCCTTCTGTGCGGAGTCTGCATGCCCTCCCTGTGGTTGCATGGGTTTCCTCCGGGTGCTCCGGTTTCCTCCCAAAGACATGCAGTAGGTGGACTGGACACTCTAAATTGGCCCTAGGTGTGAGTGTGTGCATGTGTGTGCCTTCTGTGGAAGGTTGGGCGCTGGGCTGGCAACTCAACACCGTAAAACTCCACTGCCAATCATGAGCGGACAGATGATCCGCTGTGGCGACCCCTGACCGGGAAAAGCCGAAAGAAGAAGAAGATGTTTTGGGGCCGATGAAATAGCGTTTGCTATTTTCATCTTTCGATAACGTGATATAAACATGATCCTTTCACTATAGATTCAGATATGAGCAAGCTCATAGTCCTCATATGTTAGTGTTTAGTGGCTGTTCTGACTTCAGAGACTGCTAGAGAAACAGAAAGGTTTTACATTGTCTGTTATTATTCAGTCTTTTTTCAACATGCAGAAAACAGTGTGAGAATAATAAAGTAAGGAAGTGTAGAGGTACAGAGAGGCTTGCAAGCCTGCAAATTTTTTTTCATGTTTCTATTGCTTATGTAAAGATAGGTGAAGTAAACATGTTGCATGCACTGAAGCTCATTCTTTGCAAGCTGTTGCTGAGCTACTGGGATAACATATGTCTAGATCCTGCAAAGAATGTTTCAGTTGGCTAACAACTTGTTCTATCGACCTAAAAGGAGGTCAGTGGAGAAAATGAAACATACATCAAATATACAAACAGAACTAATTCACCAACACCAAATATTTATTTTTAGCAATTTACATATTTTACATTACATACAGTATGGGGACTGAAAGTTCACTACTGAAAGTGACCTGGGGGCACATAAACTTGAAACTTTTGAATTATTATCCAGAGTTCATTTTAGAGAATCACAGCAGCACATAATACTGTTAGTCAAGCACTGTTATCTGTGAACATGAAATTTGTTAGTCTGCTTGGCAGCATAAAGGGAAGAAGCCCTGATTACAAACAAGATGATACAGGTTAGAGCATCAGTCCAGGTAATGAAGGAGTTGACTGGAGTTAAAAGAATGATGAGACATATGCTTAATTGTCTCTCTCAGGCTAGGAGGATATGGGTTGTGCTGGGGTGGGCCTAACCTCATTGCTCTTGGTAGAGACAGACTTGGTGGTTGTAAGGTCAGCAGCTAGGCTCCATACAAGAAGCACAAGTATACTTAACTGTGAGCCCTGGAATTTTGAAAAATAAACTATGACTTCAAAAGAATTTCACTGAATGTCAACACCTGATTTAACATTTTTAATGCATTTCTACAACAGGACCTTTACCCCTAGCAAACATACACCCCCAATGCGGAGGGGGGGGGTGGGCTATGCCCCCGCATATCTCTGCTGTTTCTAAATATTAATTCCAAGATCACCATCTCATTGGATAGGGAGAATACTCCGAGATAACACTACCTTGGATTTTGGTATATAATCCTTCTAAGCATTTTAGTCTTCTGAGAATGGCAATTACTGCCCTCAGAAAATAGAATATCAACAGAGAGATTCCAACGACAAAGTGAGGTAGGCTGTGTAACTGAGATGTATATCACTACATAGCTGGGGGTGAATCCCTCCCAATGCTCATATGCATGCATATCAGGCAGCGTCACATAGCACATAAGGTAAAACAAAATCCCTGGGAACAAAAAGAGTAATGAATTGCCAGGTCTCTGCCTCCCAGAACCCACTTTACGATCACCTTGCTTGGTGGTACTCAAAGAGCTGGTAACCCTCAATATGGGGAGGTAAGTGGCTGTGGGACACTGAGAGAACAAGGAGAAGCACCAGACACAGAGCCACAGGTAACAGAAATTGAAGCAAATAAAACAATAAAAGGACATGGGATTTAAATAAGGTCCCAGCTTCATCGGTCAAAGAGATGATCCACTGTTGTCTCCACTCTTTGAAGCCTGACAGTATGGCAACTCCAGATGTTCACTGTATTGAACACTGCAGTAGCCTTAGCTATATGGGTTATATCCTGCAAAGGGTAAAACTGCTGGACAGCTTCCAAAGCTTCAGGGTACTTTCCACATGCCCAAACCTTTAATCAGCTTAATAAACATAGGTTTGGGTGCCAAGCCCTTTAGAGCTTTCATGCCAACAGAGAGAGGGAGGCTGTGCCCTGAAAGGGCAATGCTTGGAACAACAAAATATACATATTCACACCCTGGCATAAACAGCACACCAAAAATTAAGAGGTATGGGGAGAGGGAGCATCTACTGCAACAGTGATCATTTGAACATCTACTGTTATGGTAAGTTTACTCACCCAACTGTACTATGCTTACCATTTTGATCACTGCTGCAGTAGCCTTAGCTATATGGGTAATTACCCTGGCTTACTTTATTTAGGAGGTAGAAGGAGAAAGGTCTACAGTCCCCGGAGAATGGTCCTAGCAAAGCCTGATCTGAATTTGGAGAAGCAATCATGTTTGTAATGCCTTGTAAGCTTATGAATAGAGGATCAAGTTGCTGCTTCTAGAATCCAACCTTTTCCAAAAAGCCATAAATGAATCCAAGGCCCTGATACAGTGGGCCTTAACCCTGCCTGGAACAGTTTTGTTGTAGTGAGTATAACAAAAAGTAATATCTCAAGACAAACATTTGAAAATAGTCTGTTTTGACACAAGTTGTTCCTTCATCTTACCTTCACAAGAAAAGAGTAATTCATCTGAAGATCTGAAAGATTTTGTTCTGTCATGATAGTACCGAGTTGCTTGTGGACATCCAAGGTATGTATTGTCCTTTCTCCCTCATTTTTAAGTTCAGGAAAGAAAACAGGGGGATAGTTTGGCTTAAAGTAAACTTGGATACCACTTTAAGTGTAAAAGAAGGATTAATTCTCAAAGTAACCCCTAACATACAAAGCTATGTCAAACCCAGAGCTGTTGGACTTGCTCCACTTTAAAGAAATCCCAATCCCTCCGAGTACACGCTCTAGGGACCTAAACCTTGTCACCACAATAAACAGAACATGCCGGAGGGATAGATTCCTGTCCCAGAGACTTCCCATACTCTGGAATAAACTACCTATCTATATCAAACAAAGCTCCTCATTAGCACTCTTCAAGAAAAATCTTGATGACTGGATGGGAAATAGGAATTTCACCCCGGGGATCACCTCTGTGGCTCTGCTCGACAGTGGCACAGGAAAATAATTTTCTTGGATGGCAAAAGCCAGGTTATCTTTTTGGCTGGGCTTGTATAGGCCCCAGGGCCGATAGCCTAGTACTTACCTATGAACCTATGAACCCTGTTTCTGTGAAAATGAGAGAGGGATGACTCACCTTAAGAGCTTGCAACTCAGATACTCTTCACGCAGAGGTCAGAGCAATCAGTAAAACAGTTTTGTGTGTCAAGAACCTCAAGTCAGCCAGATTAACTGGTTGGTTCAAATGGGGCAAGTGTTAGATTATCTAACACAAAATTATGATCCCAAAGAGGGGCCACCAGTTTTCTTGTAGGCCTCCTCTTCAAAACCCCTTTCAAAAACATTTTGACATGAGAATGCCTTGAAAGAGGAGAATTTATGGGAAGATATGCTGAAGTTGCTGATAAATGAACCTTGACTGAGGAGTAAGAAAGTTCATAGGATAATCATTAACACAAATATTGTAAAACCAGAGAACAAATAGCTCTGAATGGGTGCTGGTTATATTGTTGGCACCAACTAGAAAACCCTTTCCATTTGCTAGTATATGATTTTCTAGTAATCTTTATTATCTCTTTTAGTACCTGCTGCATGTCCTCAGTAAACAGATGCTTAAAGGAATTAAGACCCAATAATCCAGGCACTCAGTGGAAGCTGACTGGGGTTGGGGTATATCAAAATCATCCCTGATTTTGAGTGAGTAAATACATTCTGTGAGGAAGCTTGTGGTAATTGCCCCTGGCTGCTTCCAAAAGTGGGGAGAACCACAGTCACCAGGTCCAGAAAGGTTCACCAAAATGATTTTGGGGGATTCCCTCTGAATCTTCAGATGTATCCTGGATATCAGTGGAAAGGGTAGAAAAGCATACAGGAGCATTCCTGTCCAAGGAACGGAAAAAGCACCCATCTTCCAGGCCTTCTTGCATGTAGCCCTGAAGTAGAATCTTGTCAGCTGTTTGTTTCAGAGAGGAGGCAAACAGGTCTGCCTGAGGAGCTCACCCACAGATGTATCAAATCTTGGAAGACCTCCTTGATCTAGTTTCCATTAGTGAGGATCTGCCCTTGTCCTGCTCTGCTTGTCTGCCATGCAAATTACCCCCTTAAAAGGTGTGATTTCCTCGCACTGCCATCTGAAACTTTGATGAATAATCTTCACAACTCATTTGTCTAAAGCTATCTGTTGCCAAAGAGAAAAATGCAGATCCAGACTTTCTGGAAGGGAAAAGAGACTGACATGGTGGTGGTGGTAGGGGGGCAAAGTCCCTTAAACAATCCTTCCAACTTATTGGACTATACAAAAACAAAAGAACTCTGGAACGGTGCTGTTATGTATCCAAAAATTTTAATAAAACTCTGCCATAAAAACATACAAACTTCTGAGAGGTAAGCGCTTTCGGGTGTTAACCCTTCATCAGACAAATGTAAAATGGTGCAGAACACAATTTAAATAAGAACACACCCAATGAACAATTAGTGAAATCAATTCAGTAGAAAACCCGCCTATTTTTTAAGGTGGGTTTAATAGGAACAACATCATTGAGCCCTGGATTCCTATGTGCCATAAACTCTAGGATCTTCCTTGACTCTATCTGTTCTGTGTAGTGTTTTATATCACCTCCCCTCTTGTTAAGCCTTACATTGACTATGGCCCTAAAAGTAAAACAATGTGTAGGATGTTCACTAACATGTCTGAACAAAGCATTATGTGTGTCCTTGTTTCTTATACTAGAAAGATGTTGCAATATTCTAACTTTGAACATATTATTCTTCTTGCCCACGTAAAAACATGGGCAAGACTTACAATTAGCCAGATACACTATATCCTTAGTCCTGCAAGTGGCTTTAGCTTTCAACATATGGGTCCTATTAGTAACAGGATGTATAAAAGAAACATCTTGAGAAATATAAGGGCAGGCCTTGCATCTACCACAAGGCTTGCTGCCTACAGATAAAGCAGGGGTATAAGATAAACTAACATGTTCCCCACATAGAATGTCTTTTAGACTCTTATTCTTCCTATATCCAAATACTGGAGTCGGCCCTACTATGGTGTTGATTCTATCATCACTAGTAAGGATGTTCCAGTTGTCCCTTATAATTCCAGTGATATCTTTTATATCACTACTATAAGTGAACATAACCTTAAATCTAGCATCCTGTTTCATTTCTCTTGAAGGTATAGCTAAGTCCCTAGCAGGCCTAGATAACCAGGGCTTATATTTATGACCCAGTTTATCTCTATGCTTCTCTATAACATCTTTGACCATGGTTTCATTATACCCCCTCTCTACAAAAAGACCCTTCAAACTCTCCAATTCATTGTTGAAACAAATATCATCCATGCAGTTCCTAGATAACCTGGCTAGCTGTCCTTGTACAATGTTGGGAAAAGTGTATTGTGGATGCATACTATCAAAAGTTAAAAATGTATTTTTCCAACACTCCTTCCTATACAGACTGGTAGAAAAACCTTGTAAAGTCTGTCCTATTGTGACATCTAAGAAGTCTATCTCAGTATAGGATGTTACTTCTGTAAACTTAAAGAAATCTGTTGTGGAGTGTAGAAAATCAATAAATACTTTAAGGGAGATGGTATCACCCTTCCACAAAATAAAAACATCATCCACAAAGCGTTTATAAAAGCCAATATATGGCTTCCATTCTCTATTGTTAAAATGTACAAATTCTCCCAATAGGCTAGTACCAGGTTAGCATAGGTATTCGCACAGGGTGTGCCCATGGCTACACCCTGTGCTTGCCTATATGTCTGTTCTAGACCCAAAAATACATTATTTTCCAAAACTAACCTAAGTATAGTTGTAACCTGTTTAATATGATGATCTAGGGCTCCATTTTCTCTCAACAATGTATCGATAGCCATTATGCCGTAATCATTGTGTATAACCGTGAAAAGGCTCTGTACGTCCAGTGTAACCATGAGATAATGTGAATCATGAGGGGCCCTAACTAACCCTCCAAGTGCCTTCAAAAAATCTCCTGTGTCTGTTAATATATTTTCCATTTTATTAATATATGGCCTAAGTGTGGTTTCTAACCATATAGAGGCATTTTCTGTGACCCATTTTCTACCTGATACTATGGGTCGTATCGGGGGGTCTGTCAAAGATTTATGTATGTTAGGCAGGCCTTCGAAGAGTGGTATAACAACCCCTTCCATTCTAAGAAAATTGTATAACTCTTCACTTATGACCATGTCATCCAAGAGTTCTTCCAAGATCTTGTGGACTTTCTCTATCATATGTTTCACCATCTTAATCTTAAAACAACATTGCCAAACATATTTCTAAGAGCCACTCCCCTGCAAAAAAGCATGAGATCCATGACTACATCTTGATAATTGCAAGTCCTGCTCGGGACAAATGACAAACCCTTGTTCAACACATATAACTCCTCAGCATTCAAAACATATGAGGACAAATTATATACAATGTTATCATTGTCGCAGTTACCACAAGTAGTCACTCTAATGTGGATCTCATGCTTTTTTGCAGGGGAGTGGCTCTTAGAAATATGTTTGGCAATGTTGTTAATAGTAGTTCCACACTTAGACAGCCTAGCACGTTTGTTCCTCCATTGACACCATCTTTACAACTGTTTATTAATGCCTGTGAAAGGGACCTTATGGCATACTTTCATAATGGTAGTACTCAGAAATATTATAATTTAACTGCATTACAGAGACAAGTCCTCCAAAATTTATGTGATAATAGAGATATTACCATTAAGATGGCTGATAAAGGAGGGGCCATAGTTGTGATGGATACATTGGTATATCACAACAAATTAAGCCAGTTACTATCTGACACACATACCTATATATTAATGAACCCTTTAATGGTGAAACATATGATAGAGAAAGTCCACAAGATCTTGGAAGAACTCTTGGATGACATGGTCATAAGTGAAGAGTTATACAATTTTCTTAGAATGGAAGGGGTTGTTATACCACTCTTCAAAGGCCTGCCTAAGATACATAAATCTTTGACAGACCCCCCGATACGACCCATAGTATCAGGTAGAAAATGGGTCACAGAAAATGCCTCTATATGGTTAGAAACCACACTTAGGCCATATGTTAATAAAATGGAAAATATATTAACAGACACAGGAGATTTTTTGAAGGCACTTGGAGGGTTAGTTAGGGCCCCTCATGATTCACATTATCTCATGGTTACACTGGACGTACAGAGCCTTTTCACGGTTATACACAATGATTACAGCATAATGGCTATCGATACATTGTTGAGAGAAAATGGAGCCCTAGATCATCATATTAAACAAGTTACAACTATACTTAGGTTAGTTTTGGAAAATAATGTATTTTTGGGTCTAGAACAGACATATAGGCAAGCACAGGGTGTAGCCATGGGCACACCCTGTGTGAATACCTATGCTAACCTGGTACTAGCCTATTGGGAGAATTTGTACATTTTTAACAATAGAGAATGGAAGCCATATATTGGCTTTTATAAACGCTTTGTGGATGATGTTTTTATTTTGTGGAAGGGTGATACCATCTCCCTTAAATTATTTATTGATTTTCTACACTCCACAACAGATTTCTTTAAGTTTACAGAAGTAACATCCTATACTGAGATAGACTTCTTAGATGTCACAATAGGACAGACTTTACAAGGTTTTTCTACCAGTCTGTATAGGAAGGAGTGTTGGAAAAATACATTTTTAACTTTTGATAGTATGCATCCACGATACACTTTTCCCAACATTGTACAAGGACAGCTAGCCAGGTTATCTAGGAACTGCACGGATATTTGTTTCAACAATGAATTTGAGAGTTTGAAGGGTCTTTTTGTAGAGAGGGGGTATAATGAAACCATGGTCAAAGATGTTATAGAGAAGCATAGAGATAAAAGGGGTCATAAATATAAGCCCTGGTTATCTAGGCCTGCTAGGGACTTAGCTATACCTTCAAGAGAAATGAAACAGGATGCTAGATTTAAGGTTATGTTCACTTATAGTCGTGATATAAAAGATATCACTGGAATTATAAGGGACAACTGGAACATCCTTACTAGTGATGATAGAATCAACACCATAGTAGGGCAGACTCCAGTATTTGGATATAGGAAGAATAAGAGTCTAAAAGACATTCTATGTGGGGAGCATGTTAGTTTATCTTATACCCCTGCTTTATCTGTAGGCAGCAAGCCTTGTGGTAGATGCAAGGCCTGCCCTTATATTTCTCAAGATGTTTCTTTTATACATCCTGTTACTAATAGGACCCATATGTTGAAAGCTAAAGCCACTTGCAGGACTAAGGATATAGTGTATCTGGCTAATTGTAAGTCTTGCCCATGTTTTACGTGGGCAAGGCTAATAATATGTTCAAAGTTAGAATATTGCAACATCTTTCTAGTATAAGAAACAAGGACACACATAATGCTTTGTTCAGACATGTTAGTGAACATCCTACACATTGTTTTACTTTTAGGGCCATAGTCAATGTAAGGCTTAACAAGAGGGGAGGTGATATAAAACACTACACAGAACAGATAGAGTCAAGGAAGATCCTAGAGTTTATGGCACATAGGAATCCAGGGCTCAATGATGTTGTTCCTATTAAACCCACCTTAAAAAATAGGCGGGTTTTCTACTGAATTGATTTCACTAATTGTTCATTGGGTGTGTTCTTATTTAAATTGTGTTCTGCACCATTTTACATTTGTCTGATGAAGGGTTAACACCCGAAAGCGCTTACCTCTCAGAAGTTTGTATGTTTTTTATGGCAGAGTTTTATTAAAATTTTTGGATACATAACAGCACCATTCCAGAGTTCTTTTGTTTTTGTGGCTTCTCAATCGTTGTTCTCTGGTTGGGGTATCAGCACCAAGCATTTGTTTTTCGAACTTATTGGACTATCCTTGGTTATGGGAGGTTCTTGAATTCCTTTTGGAATCCCTGTGCTATTTGTTCTTAAATGTCTGTTTACCAGAATTTTGTTGAGACTGTTTACTTGGAAGAGGATTAGAGAATCCCTTAGAAAATTTGAAAAAGGAGGGCAGGAAAATCTTAGAAATTCCCTGTATCAACCTACCCCTTTCATCACACTTTTGATAACTTTGGCAGTGGAGGAACCAAAAACTAAATCTCTTTTCACATCATCTAGGAATTTTTGATAATGCAGCTGGCTAAACCTCCTCAAAACAGTACCAGTGGCCATATCCCTGGAAGTATCAACTGAATCATATACACACTGTAAACAATGTGTAGTGAACTGTACAATGATAGAAACCAAATTATTAAAAGCAGATTGTTCTCACAAGAAGAAACTTCAGACAAAACATTCCTCATAATTCCACAATTAGTCAGAATAAACGTTTAACATACGAGCTTGACAAGTCATAATTCTGAAAATCAGAGTTACAGAAGTATATACTTTTTGCCTATACCTATCAATAATCTTCCCAGCCTGATCAGAAAGAGTAAAATTGTAATTAACCAAATGTTTAGAAATGGTAGGATTAACTGATGCTACTGCTGCTGGGTCACGTTTAATAAGAGTGTATAAAAGAACTTTATACATTATATTTACCTTTTTAGAGGCAGCAGGCTGACTATTAGGAACATTGCAGGCAGTAACGCATACACATTCTCCAGAGCAGACAAAACTGGGGGAATTGGTGAAGGGTCTGGAAATTCTTTCTATAACAGCTCATTGTATTTTCTGAGGGACTGAGAAACCTCACTGTTCTCCCACTGAAAACACTGGCATATTCTGGAAATAATCTCAGAGAAAGAGAAACTCTCACAGGGAGAATCATAACATGAGCTTTCCTCTGAGTCTTAGTCAGAAAACATAGGAGAAAACCCTGTACTTGTTCCTTCACCTTCCTGTCTTGATTCAGAATCCTAGCTTAAAGAGGTATTCTTCTTCTACCAAAAACCTCCTTATAAGAAGGATCAATAGCTTGAATTAACTCCTGAAACAGATCCAGTAAATTATTAAATACATGTTAAGGTTTTTTGTTTCTTTTTGACAGGAAACATGGGGCAAACAGTGTTATTAATTGCAATAGCAGCTTACCTGGGAATGGGCACAACCTCCTGACTAAACAGGGAAACCTTCCCTGTTCCCTTTCCTGGGACTGACAAAGAGTGTGTCTCACTTGCCCACTAAGAGGACCCCAACAGCCACAGAGGATGTGTCTAACTCCCGGTTTAAGGTGGCTGTACGTGGTGTACCAAAGGGAACAGGTGTAAAAGATGAGTGGTCTTAGGAACAAGCTATGGCCACAGCAGAGTCTTCCACCTGCAGCTGAGGCAAATTGCTACCCTACAAAGGCAAAAACTACTTGCTTAAATTTTTCTTTTTTTTAGCTGGAAGAAGGACCGACCATGGTATCAGTAGTTTGTTCCATGCTGACACTGAAAACAGAAGTTGGTAAAAATTTAAAGTCTCTAAAATTCTTTATTTTTTCATACAAAACAGTAAAAAGCACTTAAAACACTGTCAGTTCCAAAAAGTAAAACAGTTTCTTCACAGAAAAAAAATGGTTTTCAATTACTTTTAACAACTTTTAAATTGAGAGGGAAAAAAAGCACTCTTGTTTAAAAGTTCAGTTAAGTCTTATCATAGTCCATTGCAACATACACTCCTAGCTTAAAGATAACTTTGCAAAACAGGAAAGTACAATAAAACATGTTTTATAATGTGGAAGGGTTCTCCAAAGAAAACATATCTGCCCAGCAAAGGAACAGCACAAGCCAATTGTTGATCCTCAAAAGCCAGGACAGGAGTGCTTTCTTCAATGGCAGGAAAGCTCTGAAGGGCTTGGTGCCCAAATCTGTCTTTTTTAGTCAGCTCAACTCGAGCTAATGGTTTGGGCATGTGGAAGGTGCCCTGAAGCTTTGGAAGCTGGCCAGCTGTTATATCCTTGGCAGGATATGAACCATACAGCTAATGCTGCTGCAGCAGTAATCAGTACAATTAACATCTGGAGGTGTCATGGTGTCAGCCTTCAAAGAGCGGAGGTAACAATGGAGCATCTCTAGGATGGTTAAAGCTGGAACCTTTTGAAATGGGAAAGGAGACCACTGAATGAACCAAAAGAAGAGGTAACCACAGATGCTTCATCTGGCAAGGAGCTATATGGAAGATCTCAGCCTGCTACATTTTCATGTGGCCAGAAGGTGTGGAATAAAGGGCAGAGGCAAAAATACAGAGTTCCAGAGGAAAAAAGCCTAGTAAAAATGCCTTCATGTCTAGGACATTAATTTGAGACATTGATTTCCGGGAGAAATCAGAGTCTTTGCACAGTACACAGGTCCACATGGACTTTATATCTCAGGGTAAATACCTCCAGTAATTGAGATTACTCAGTAGGATCTTGGTAGGGACTACCTTTCAGGAAGTTGAAGGGCACAGTTCACCAGAAAGCCTCCTTCCTGCATGCTGGGGAAAGCATGACTGAGACATAAAGTAGGTCTAATTCCTGACAATAATGGACCTTCCATGCCCAAATGAAGAATCCTCATGTGCAGTTTCACAAGAGGATTCATCTATATGATTGCTATGATCAGGCCTATGCCATGGAGAATTGTGCTTCCTTATGGCTATGGAGCTTGATGGAGCTGGGTGAAGTCAACCACAAAACATGCTGTAACTTGGCCAATGGTGCAGAAAAACAACTGGCTACATTGACTTTCATCAGGTGCGCTGTGGCCAAACAACTACATCAGGAAAGGTTACAAATGCTGACACTGAAGCCTGGTGAACAGAAAAGTTAAGGCAGAATTCTTGATCTTGCCCAGATTTTTTCTGCTGCTCACAGCCATAAGATAGTCATCCAAAATGGGGAACAGGGAAGATTTTGACACCTTTGGCATAAAGTGTAAGTATAGCCACTACCATAAACTTTGCATGCACCCTGGACTCTATAAAGGGCCCAAACAATGGGTTTCATACAAAGCTGTCTGATAGAAACTCAAGATTTACGAATGCTAAATGTGGTATTTCCTTACAAAATATAGCATACTCTGAGTTATTCCCAAACTGGCATGCTTATTTTTAACTTCTGTGTTTGACGCCATACATACTGACATAAATGAAACTAGCAACCTTTAAGCTGGGTTCCTGGTCTATTCTTAATTATACTATTAACAGCACCTTTCTCAAAATAACTTGGAGCCATTGCAAGATTCACTGTCAATGTGAGATTTTACAAACGTAACAACAATTTCCATAAAGCATCATAACGTGTCTTCATACTTCTCAACCGTACAGATTTTCACAGAATGTCCCGACTTTCGCTTCACATTGTTGGTCCATTTTTCATAAAATTGTGGATTTCTGGAATATCATTGGAAAGTCATTAAAGATTGAAGTCAGAAAATAATGACAGGCATTTGAGTTTCAGACTTCATACCCTTCAGAAAATTCATGCCAACACAAAATCTGTTACTCTAGCAACTTTCTAAGTTTGTAAGAGCAATATTTAAAAATTGTCTGTATATTTGGGCCTTTGTTCCCCCATTATTTATGACTTTGTCCAGATTTCTTGGTCTAAGAGGTAGAGATGTATGTATATCTCAGGTTTACTCGACAAAATGTCATAAATAGCAAGTATTATTTTCCAGTTACTTTCATCAACAAAACTAAAGTGCACATTATAAAACTGTACTCTATAATCCTTATAGGAAATTTGTCATCATCAAGAATAAACTCAGATGCACACAACATTGGCATATTTGTGTCAGTAGTTAGGATTGCAAACTTGGCCTTACTGGTGCACTGACTACTATGCTTACTGATAAAAGCTGTTTTTACTGATAACATTGAAGATTCCAGCACTCCAATATCTTGAATATCAGTAAACAACTGTTTCTTTATCTTCTGTCTAACTCTATGTACAGTTTGTTTAAGGCATTACGGTTTGGTAGATGATTTACTACATTTGTTGGGTTTACTATACATTATCACATTGCACAATGTTAAACTATAGCTATAGCAGATTAACTATGGGAAAATCAAAATACTGAAAAATATGTTAGCCAAATGTAAGATGGTGTCAAGATTCAGCATTCTTTTTTTAATCAGTAATGCACACTGCAGTGGATGTGTGCAAATAATAGTGAAACCCACTCCGTTTTCGTGGTTGAACGACTACATTATCTAAATGATGGAAGACTGTGTTTTAGTCGATGATTGGCCTGTTAAAATTAGCAGTGTTCAGCCATGCACTGAACAAAACCATATGATGCCAAATCATCCCGTTTGAATAAAAGCTTTTGGAAGACAGCTTCTGTATCTGTTACACTTCTCCTTTTATTTATTTATTTATTTATTCCAAAAAGCTTTTGGAAGACAGCTTCTGTATCGGTTAATCTTCTCCTTTTAAGTGAAGGAAGCAAGTCACATAAGGAGTGATTCCTCACATTGTCCATGGATTCTGTTCAAGTTGAATAGCTCTGAGAATGTTGTACATATGCAGCTGTTTCTTTCCTAACAGGTTTCTTAACCACCTGTGCCATCCTTTGACCACATACTGACTTCTTGGAAATCATAGGCAGATAGTGTTCCAATGATTCCAAAAAGATTAATCAAATAATGGTGTTTTTTCACTTACTGGCTTTTGGGTTCCATACCTTCTAGGGCAACCTAAGATGTAGTTTTCTTTAAAATAAATACAGAGGAGGGTATTCTCATAGTCAGGCATATCTGGTTCAATCTATGAAAAGGTGTCTGATAGAAACTTAGGATTTACAAATTCTATACTTGGTATTTTCTTACACAACATGGAAAAATTAGAAGCTATGTACTTACCATACCTAGGTATCTGTGTTGTCCATTTTCATTCCTCCTCACTACTGGGTCTCTTATCTGATATCAGATCTGACTTGGCCACTTTCCAACACTTTAGGATCAGAGTCTTCAGCTCCTCCCTCTACCCATAATGTACACGTACCCTTCCTCAACTCCCCACATCGAGTTTGCTGCCTTATAACTGAAAAAAAGGTTACCACAACTACAGAGAATGAAAGTATCTGAGGCTCAAACCTGGAACCCACGGCTTCTGAATTCTTCCAAGCACCTCACAAAGGCACCAGGCCGGAGGATGGAAGGGAGGGACACGAGGAGGAATGAAAATGGACAACACAGATACCTAGTTATGGTAAGTTAACTTCCAAATCTGATTATGTCCTTTCCATTCCTCCTCACTACTGGGTCAGAGTCCCCAGGTATGTAAACCCCGAACGGCCCTTAATGAGAGATGTGCCAAAGCATGGTCGAGCCAAAGGATGCCTTGCTCCTAAAAACAATATCCAACATAATGTGAAACAAAGGTACAAGTCTTAAACCAAGTGACTGCAGCACATTCTTCATCAAGTAAGGCTCTGGTAGAGAAGGTGGATGAAGTATCCATAGCCCTGTTGAAATGAGCCTTGGAAGATCAGGGTAAGTCTATACCTTTCTAAGAATAAATCAGTGAAATGCAGTCTGTTACCCATTTAGCTAAAGTGATTTTCGAAACTGCTTGACCTGAGTGGCTTGCCGAGAAGGAGAGGACAGCTGATCTGATTTCCTATGACCATTTGTTCTGTGTGGGTAGAAATGTAATTGTCTGTAAACATCTAGGAGATGTAAAAGATATTCACCTGTGTTTGAAATGTGGGGAGGAAAACTGGTAACTGAATGGATTAGTTAATGTTAGATTCCATGGCCACCTTAGGCATGAAAGAAGGATTTGTTCTTAAGAATACTCTATCTTTGTGAAAAATGAAGTAAGGAGGTTTGGCTGACAAAGCTTGAAGCTCTGATATTCTCCTAGCAGAAAGTAATATCTACTAAGAAAATTGTTTTTCAAGAAAGAGATTTTAAGTCACAAGAATATGACGGTTCAAAAGGCTTCTGGGTAAGGTCTTGCAATACCACTGTGAGATCCCAAGGGGGAGAAGGATCTTTTATTGGATGTCTAAGATGAAAAACTGTCTGCATGAAAGTCTTACATAATCTGGAAGAGAAAAGAGATGAGTTTCTCTTCCTAGCATGATAATTGGATATGGCAACCAGTTGGAGTTTGATGGTGGAGAAACCAGGGCCTTCTTGAAAAACAATGCTGAGAAAAAGGAGAATTGAAGCTATGGATGCTAAAAAAGGATCAATATTTTCCTTTGATGCCCAAATAGAGAACCTCTTACACTTGCTATTGTAGGGCTTTTTAGTGGAAGCCCTCTGAGAGGCAAGGATAATATCACGGACGGAGGGTGTGAGCATGGACTTTATTACAGTTACTGGAATTGGAGAAACCATGCAGTCAGCTTGACAGCATGAAGATTGGGAAGCTATCTTTCTGACGGGTGAGATATGATATCCTGTATGGGATCCAGAATCCAAGGTGGATACTTGAGGTGATACCAAAGAAAGGGGAACCACACCTGGTGAGGCCAAAAAGGGGGCAATGAGGATTAAGGAACTCTTCAATCTGCTGTCTTTCTGTAGAACGTTTGGGATCAATGATAATGGAGGGTATGTGTAAAGGAAACCCAGGGGCCAACTGTGGACTACAGCAAATACTTATTACATTTGAAGTTCTGAGAGGCAACAAGGTTGGCCCAAATGGTGGACTATCTTGTTTGGTATTGACTGGTTGAGAGACCACTCGTGAGGGGTCAAAATAGACCTGCTGAGTCTGTGTGCTAGAATATTGGTTACCTCCAGAATGTGTGCTGCAGTCAGAAAATGGTCTGAAGATATTGCCCATTCCCAAACTCTCATGGCCTCCATGCACAACAGGTAAGAATGGGTTCCTCCTTGTTTGCTGATGTACCACATTACTGACATATTGTCTGTGTGAACTGCAATCGTCCCCAGAGGGAGAACATCCTGGAAGGTTTGAAACATAAGAAGGATGGCTCTCATCTTTAGGACACTGATATGCAGTTTGGTCTCTGCAAGTGACCACATGCCTTGGACCATCTTCTCTAGGAAGTGCCCCCCCCCCCACCCAGATCAGGAAGCATCTGTGGTCACTGTGGCTATGGTGCAGGGAAGAGAGAAGGTCTGCCCAGAGACAGGTCATGTGACTGCAGCCACCACTGTAGATGATTCCTGCAGGTCTGAGACAGTTTTATGAGAGTAGACGGAGCAACAAAGAACGGACCATTGAACCGTTATGGTCCACTGGAGAACTCCCATAAAGAACATCGCTAAGGGGACTAGAACAACTGCAGCTGCCACTGACCCTACAGCTCATAAAACCAACTTTGCTGGTGATTGTGGGAGATCTAGTAAATCTTGAACATGTTGTCTCAGAGATAAAATGCAATGTACTGGTAAAGAGGTCACTTGTGTCGTTGAATCCATTTGCATTCCTATCAACTCTAAGCTCTGAACAGGTGTGAAGTTTGATTTTGCTAGGTTTATTGTAATGCCCAGGTGGTTGAAGATTCTCACTAGGTAGTCCCTTGACTGTATCAGAAGATGCCTTGTTGGTGCAGTGAGGAGCCAATCGTATAGACATGGAAACACCAGGAATTTCTTTATGCTAAGGTGAGCAGCTATGACTGTCATACAGTTGGTAAACACCTAGAAGGGAGGGGGGACGTGGGGAGTCCAAAGGACAGCACTCTGAACTGGTAATGACTGGCTTCCAGCCGAAAGTGCAAATGACTTCTGGAGAGCCGGTCGATCTTGATAGGATAATACGTGTTCTGAAGACCCATGGAACACATCCAATTGTCCTTGAGTAAAAGGGGCAGGATGAACTGAACCATAATCATTCAGAACTTTGACTTCTTAATGAAATGATTCAAGTTGCTCAGATCCAGAATAGGTCTCAGGTCCCGTCTTTTTTGGCACTAAAAAGAAGTGAGAATAAGTTCCAAATCCTCTTTGTTTGGTCAGGACCTTTTGGATAAATTTTTTTGCAGAAGTTTTTGAACTTCTCGTATTGCATACTCCCTCTAACTGGGTGGAACATCGGGGAGCTTTCTCTTTGGACATGGAGGAGTTAGGGAAAAAGGAATGTAACAGCCTCTGGATATAATGTTTAGCACCTGGATATTGTTTGTTATACTTGCCCAGGCATCCAGGTGCAGGGGTAGACAGCCCCCGACTGCCTCCAGAGATGGACAGTCAGGCAGTACTTCAAGAGCGCTGAAATGGCCTATCAGGGAATGGTTCCCTGGAGCCCTGATTCTCTGGACCCCCTGCCTCTGGGGTGGTGCCTGCCATTGAAACCTCCCCCTCTGCCTCTAGAGGAAGTATCCCCATGTGGGGCCTGGAAAGAGCCTTGCAATTTCCTGAACCAAGTTTTCTTACCTCCTCATTGGTTCCTGGAGAAGGCCCTCTGAGGAGTAGAAAACTTGATCCCCACGGCAGACAAGGTCTTTCCTTCTTACTCGTTGTGGGTTAGTCTGTCTTTCACAGAAGGTCCAAACAAGGAGGACCCATTGAAGGGGCATTAGTGAATGACACCTTAAAGGGCTCTGCAAAGTCACAAAGCTGCATCCAGGCACATCTCCTGATGGCTATGCCTGTACTGGCTGCTCATGAGGTGTCATTTGCCACATGTAAAATCAACCTCATCAAGGAATTAGTGAGGGAATAAAGAGTAGCCGGTTCAGGAGAGACCTTTTTCAAGTCCTCCTCTGACACGGTCTTAGCGAGAGAGTTGGATAATTCCTTAACAAGGTCTCTCTGCAAATGGGTGAAGTGCGCCAAGTAGTTCAATGACCTCAGTGTGAAGGTAGCTGAGGCGTAAATGCACTTTCCATGCCTATCAAAAGCTCTAGACTCCTTGTTACGCAGATGGACAGTGGAGCCTTGCTCTGCTAGCTCCTTCTTAGTGGCACCTGCAAGGACAATGGCATCTACAGAAATGCTTTACTCCAAATGTGTATGATCCGATGGCGGACTTAGGAAGCTGTCTGGGTGCTTGGGGATAGGCTTGACTGCGTCTGTTCCTTCCAGACCTGGTGAGAGACTAGATCAATCAGTTCATCTGCGGGGGTAGTCACCAAGGACGTAGATGGGCCAGTCCTGAAAGCTTCCAGGAACACAGATTCCTCAGAAGGAAGATGGACAGACCATCCACCTTTCTGCCAGAGGAGTTCTAGGACGTCACCAAAAGAGATGTTTTCCAGTGGTGATTGGGAAGATCCTTATCATCAAAATCCGTGTCCTCTGTGAGATGCTCCATAGGGAAGTCAATGTGCCTGCTTTTACACTTTTTCTTTTGAAGGACCTCCTCTATGGGGTGTTCAGGGGAGGGCCAAGAAGACGGGGAGACTCCCTGAGGAAGCAGTCTGGTGGTTCCTCGTAACAGGCTGACCTAGTACAGGAAAGATGGGCTCAGTGCTCAGATCCGATGAAGGAAAGGGCAGACACTGGAAATGACTCTCTAAACCTAGAGAAAGCCCTTTCTGCAAATCGGAAGGCCAACAAGACTGGAGGCCTCCTCCTTCTCCCTTGGAACCAAAGTCATCAGAGGGGTGACAGCAGAAAGTACAGTTGTGTACACTTACCATAAATGTAGATGTTCAAGTGTATTCACTGTTGCAGTCATTACATTTGGGTAATCTGCTGGCAGGTTGCCCTCAGTTCGCCTGATTAACAAAGTCTTGGGTCCTGCATTGGTTGCTATCCCTTCTTCCGTGACGTCAGGTTATCAGGGGTATAAAACATGCAGCCGACGCCATTACATCAGTTTTTCTTGCCCTAGATGTCAGGTGCCCCCCAAATGGAGAGCAAACTATATATCTATATATATGTATATAATTTAAAACACAAAAAATATACCTCCAAACAAAAGCAAATACATCAAAAAGGCTTTTAAGCATAATAAAAGAAAGGAGAGGTATAGCAAGAGAAAAACAGGGGGCTGGAGGGTGGGTAACCAGGACTGCAACAGTGAATACACTCGAACATCTACATTTATGGTAAGTGTACACAACTGTACTATGTTCTTCGTGTTTCACTGTTGCAGTCATTACATTTGGATAGAATCCCAAAGCTATGGTTGGGAGGATGGATTTATTCAGCATTAGGAGCATCTATAAGGCCCTGCAGGACAGCAGTGGCAAAGCCAGCTCTGGATTTAGAAAAGAGGGGTAGATGGTAATGTTTGGTGAACGTATGAACTGAGCTCCAGGTAGCAGCTTCTAGAATGTCTCTGGTAGGAACCCGGCAGAAAGGCTGCAAAAGTAGATGCAGACCTGGTGGAATGAGATTTGATCCCCTTGGGGACTGGTTTACCATGGTGCATATAACAGAAACGAATACCATGGCTTATCCATTTTGAAATAGTCTGCTTTGAGATAGCCTTTCCCTCTGCCCCTGCAGCAAATGCCACCAGCAATTGTTCGGATTTTCTTAGAGATTTTGTCTTGTTTAAGTAAATTTTAGTTGTCTGTGTACATCCAATGAATGAAGAATCTGCTCACCCTTGTTCTGTGGATTTGGAAAGAAAGTTGGCAGATGAATGGTCTGATTAAGGGCCACACTAGATACCACTTTAGGCATAAAGGATGGATTGGTCCTGAGGGCCACCCTGTCCGGGTAAACAATAATGAAAGGCTCCACTGCCATAAGAGCTCTGAAATCCTTCTAGCTGAAGTCACTGCTAAAAGAAAAGCTGTTTTCCAAGAGAGAAATTTTAGGTCCGCAGTAGCAGCTGGCTCAAAAGGAGGTAAAGTGAGTTTTTCCAAAACAAAATTGAGGTCCCATGCAGGAGTTGGTGCTCTCCTGGGAGGTCTTACATTTTTGGCCCCTCTGAGGTACTGCCTTAGCAGTGGATGAGAAAAGAGGGGAGGCTCTGTGTTGTAATGAGCTGAAATTGCAGAGGCATGGATTTTTATGGAAGAAAAAGATAGGCCCTGGTGAAGCATCTCAGTTAAGTATTGCAGAATCTGAGGAATATTGGGCATTGCTGTGCTTATTCCTTGTGATTGGTTCCAGACACAGAATCTTTTCCATTTGTCAGCATAAGCTTTTCTAGTACTACGCCTTCTAGCCACCAAAATAACATTCATCACAGGCTTGCTGAGAGATGTAACTGGTGAAATTAGTTGATTAGCCATGCTGCAAGATTCAAAGTTTGGAGCAGAGTGTGCAGAATTTGATAGTTCTGCTGAGACAGTAGGTAAGGTGTCTGAGGCAGGTACCACAGTGGAAGGTGCGACATATTGCGCAGGAGCGGGTACCAGTGTTGGCGAGGCCAGTCTGGAGCAATCAGAATCATTTTTGGTTTTTCCTGTCTGACTTTTAGTAAGACCTTGGAGAACAGAGGCAGAGGGGGAAAGGCATAGACTGATAGGTTTTTCCAGCTGAAGGATAGAGCATCCCCTTTTCAAGCTTTTTGGTGATGAATTCTTGTGTAGCAATTTGTCCAACTGATAGTTTTGGGGTGAGGCAAAAAAGATCTATGTCTGGGCTCCCCCATTTGGGTGTCAACATGCTGAAGATTTGTGGATCCAGTTTCCATTCATGTGGGTCCATAAGACTTCTGCTTAGTTCGTCTGCCAGAGTATTTTGCTTTCCTGGCAGGATTTGAGCTTGTAGATGTATTTGATAAGGCAAGGCCGTGTTCCACAATGCCATGGCTAGTCTGTAAAGGGGTTAGGAATGTATACCCCCCTGCTTGTTTATGTACCACATGACTGTGGTGTTGTCTGTCTTTATCAGTAGTTGTCCTGGATGAAGATAGTCCTTGAAGGCTGTCAGAGCATTCTGTACAGCTAGCATCTCTTTCTGACTGATATGTAGGTGCATTTGATTTGGGCTCCATTGGACCTGAATGCATCTCCCTGCCAGATGCGCCCCCCCCCCCCAAGCATAGTCTGATGCGTCTGTAGTCAGTGTTTGGGCTGTAGGGAGTGGAGTGAATGACAGTCCCTTGTTTTGGTGGCAGGCCTCTGCCCACCATAGGAACTCTAGTTGTAGGCAAGGAATGATAGGAATCATTGTTTCCAGGCTGTGACAATGTTAACTCCATAAGCTTTTTAGGTACCATTGAAGTTTCCTCATATGAAGTCTTGCATATGGAATTAGAAGAATGCAGGAGGCCATGAACCCCAAGGCCTGCAGAATTTGTCTTGCAGATAGCTGGGTTTTTGTGGCCACCTGTTTGAAGTAAGACATCAATTGAATTCATTTTTCGGGCGTAAGGTAAGTCATCTGGGCAGTTGTATTCAAGCTTGCACCCAGGAATGTAATTATTTGAGAGGGTACCAGTTGTGATTTATTTTCATTTATGGTGTACCCTAGACAAGTTAGAAGCCTTTTTACAAACGCCAGATGTTTTAGAAGAGTGTCCTTGTTTTCTGCCTGAATTAGACAATCATCCAGGTATGGATAAATTTGAATATTTCTTTGCCTGCAAAAGGCAATTACTGGTGCCAGGCACTTTGTGAAGACCCTGGGCGCAGTAGATAAGCCAAAGGGCAGTGCAGAGAACTGGTAATGCAAATAGCCTGCTTTGAAGTGGAGGTATCTTCTGCAAGATTCCCTGATTGGGATATGCAGGTATGCCTCTTTTAAGTCTAGAGTTACCAACCAAGCATCCTTGCCTAGCATAGGTAGCAACTGTTGAAGAGTCAGCATCTTGAATTTTGGAATGTCCAGAAATGTATTTAGAATGGATAAGTCCAGAATTGGATGCCATGATTTGTCTTTTCTGGGTACCAGGAAAAGCCTTGCATAAAAACCTTGTCCCTTTTGCTTTTCTGGTACTGGTTGAATAACCCCCATATTCATGAGGGACATAACTTGTTCCTGGGCCTCTGCCCACTGATTTGGAGGCAGATCTGGCCATCCGTTTGGGATTGGCAACGTGTGGAAATGAAATCTATATCCCTGGGATACTATGTTTAAAACCCATTTGTCCTGGGTAATCAGTTGCCAGTTTCATGGATGAAGTGTCAGTTTTCCCCCGAAAGGGGCGGCCAAAAGATAAGTGCTTGGTGATTGCAGCTGAAAGTCATTGAGACTGTTTACCATAGGAAGGTGCCTTGTTGTTTCCAGATTTGGAGGTGGAGGCACCCCATTGCTTTGTTCTAAAAGTCCCTTACGACTGAAACCTGGAGCCTTTGGAATGCCTGGGTTTGACCTGAGTGGCTCTAGTAGGTAATGGAAAGGACCAGTTCTTAGTAGGCCAGTGCCTGCTAAACCTGGGAGGCTGCACTTGTAGGAAATCTTTCACAGTTTGCATAGATTTAGCTTTATCTTCCATCTTTTTCAAAACTTCTTCAGCCTTATTGCCAAATAGTCTGTCCTGTTGTAAAGGAGCATCCAATAATTTTGCTTTAACATGATCAGGCAGAGTTTGCTCCTTGAGCCAAGCATGCCTTCTTATCACAGATCCAGTTACAGCAGCCCTGCAAGAGGCCTCCAAGGAATCAAAACCACATTGCAAAATATGTTTTCCAATTTGTTCAGCTGAATGCAATAAATCCTGCAACTCTTATTTTCCACACAGTCAGAAATCAACATCATTTTCTGTTTAAGTAAACCCATGACATGCTGTTGATATTTAAACATATGAAATTGACAGTTTAAAGCCCTGATTGCCAAGGTTGCAGACGTGTAAACCTTCTTACCCCATCTATCCAGTGCCCTGGAATCTCTATCAGAAGGGGTAGGATTTTTAGCACAAGAGGCCTTAACGCCCTTGGGACCTGGAGAAATGGTTTCAGGGTCAGCAGTAGGATTTTTAAAAAGGAATTTGTGGGAGTCAGGAACCCTGTAGTATCTGTCTGGCTTACTAGGAGCCAGAGGCAGGGAATCAGGAGTCATACTGGATTCTGAAAAAACATCATCAACAATGTCTAGAATAGGAGGTACAGCCAAAGGCCTATGCTGAGGAAGAAGAAGAAAATCCCTAAGTCTCTTTTTAGATTCTGAAAAATCCTGACTCTTAATGTATGTAAGGTTTCTCCAAAAGAAAAATCCTCAGAAGGAGAAGCAGATGGGATGGAGTCTTCTGCATCAGAGTCCTCATAAGTGGGTATAGATAATTCCTGATCAGAAGAAATAGAAACCTGATCTGAAGATTCATAGTCAATGCCTTGCCTTGGCCTCTTAGCAGGAGGGGGATGGGTACCCCTGATCAAGGTAATTAAATCCTCAGCCATTTTAATCATTTGTTTTTTAGGCATTGGGGCCTGTACACGTGGCCCATGCATCGTTTTTTTAGACAAAGAAGTAGTTTTTGGCCTTAATTTGGAAGATGGTGTCGGTTTAATGTACAAATATTTAGGCCTGAAAACACCCTCAGAAGCTGGTGCCTGCTCAGCAGCTCCAGACCCATCTAAGGTAGAGACATCCGCGGGTTCAATACTTAAAGTATATCGTGGCATACTGGACTCCGAATGGGTCTCAGTAGAGGCCTGCAAATCAAAAGTAGTGGGTATCAGGGGCTGTGAAAGTGCCTCACTGAGTACTGGCGAACCAGCGACTGGCTTAGGAGAAGCTTTGTCGTTGGTTTTGGACCTCGACAGTCTGTCTCTGTCCTTTTCTTTGCATTTTTTAGGTACTCCGTTAGTCGGATTGCTAATCGACAACATTTCTGGATAGTTAAATCTTGAGCCAAAATATTTAGAAGCAAAAATATACCGACATTTAATAGTGCGTTGATTAAATTTAGCACAAAACCGACAGCAAGGCACGTTATGGTCAGGGCCTAGGCAAGGAATACAGTACAAATGAAAATCCTTATGAGGTATTTGCTTCCCACAAATAATACAATTATTAACTTTTACTGATATCGGTAAGGAGCAAGAAAAAGTTTCCCCAACGGGGTACTTAGCTTTTAGTTGAAGACTTTGGTTCTGAAACTCGAAAACGAAAATTTCAGGAGTCGGCCGACCAGCACTTGCAAACTGCTTCTGCTTCGGGCACCGCGCGGCAAGAAAGACTGATGTGATGGCATCGACTGAAGGTTTTATACCCCTGACGACCTGACGTCATGGAAGAAGGGACAGCAACCGATGCAGGACCCAAGGCTTTGTTCATCAGGCTGACTGAGGGCAGCCTGCCAGCAGATTACCCAAATGTAATGACTGCAACAGTGAAACACGAAGAACATCCACACACGGATCTAAGGCCTCCTGACAGAACTGGACTCGAGCTGTCGAAGGCCGAAGGTAAGCAACAGATCTGCCAAAGTCAGTGCCGAAGTCAAGCCCCTAGAGTCAGAGCAGACATCTCTGATCTGGGACCCACTCTAATCTAACAAAAATGGAGCTGTGCTGGTCAGGGATACAGTCGCAGTAGGGGAAGGAAGCTTCCATGTATCAGACATCGACTGGGATACCCAGGCTCCTGGGACTCTGAAACCATAGGTTGGATCAGAAAAGGAGTCTGTATGGAAGTAGCCAGGGCACTCATGGATCCGAGATGGGACAAAAATAGCAAGACCCCCATCTGGATCTGCACCCTGAGGAACTTCCACATCATTCTGTCCATATCAGTCTCAGTGAAGCTTTGGGAAGATGTGGAAAAAGCCAAGGATGCATGTCTTGACTTGGAAGGGGTTTGAAGGACCTTCAAGGAAAGAGCTGGGGATACTGGTTCCACCTGGAAGGCTGATGTCAGACTCCTAACCACTGGATCCAACGTGCTGGGATCCGAGGAGCAGTTGCCAGGAACAGGGGATCTTGACATGACAATAGGATCTGAAGTCATTTTAGAGATGCTCAGAGCCGAGAAAGGTGGATCCGACAGACCCTTCAGATCTGACTCTTGCCTCAAAGAACTAAGAGCCGAAATTGACTGATCTAAAGATTTACTGAAGTTCTCTGATTCGATGCCGACTGATTCGAGACCTTCGACTATTTTCTGCCATGCACTGACAATCCAGAGGAAGATGAGAGGGAGCATTTGGAGCCAGCATGTTTAAGGAGGGAGGGTTGAGCCCCAGAAGTGGAGGATATAGGCAACATGCCATTTAAAATGAGCTTGTTTCTGTGGTCAGCTAAAGCATGTGGATTAAAAACTGCACACACAACACACTCCGCATCTGAATGTCCTGGGCCTAGGCAACAGATGCATTCCTTATGGGCATCCGAGTTTGGGATTTTGTGCCCAAAAGAAATGCATCTCTTGAACCCAGTTGGTTTCTCAGACATTATTATTACATAAACACACATGTTAATAATATAAAACCCCAACTACCTTTAGCAAGTTTAAGTCCCTAATGCTTCACCAACTATACAGAGGAAAGTGAAACAGAGAAGAAAGAATTAGACACTAACAACTGTTAATAAAAGAAATTTCTCACTTAGCTCGAGACTGGAACCATGTCTGGAGGCAAAGTATGGCAAACGACATCTGGGGAATGAGGAAGGTACAGTGCATTATGGGTAGAGGGAGGAGCTCAAGACTCGGATTCTGAATTCTTGGAAAGTGGCCGAGTCGGATCAGATATCAGATCCGAGACCCAATAGTGAAAAGGAATGAAAAGGACAACATCAGATCTCTGTGTTATTCCCGCATTGGCCCACTAATTTTTGATGCCATCCAGACTAACATAAATGAAAACAGCAATCCTTAGGTCTGTCTCCAGGTACATTCTTAGTTATACTATTAACAGCACCTTTCTCAAAATCACTAACAGTCATTGTAGGATTTAATGACAATGTGAGATCCTTGCAAACAACTACCACCAAAAAAAGATGTCATAACATCTCAAATTCATATGACAAAATACCGTAAATAACAGGTATTCTTTTATTGCTTTCATCACCAAACCTACAGTGCACAGTATAAATCTGCACCCTGTGATGCTTACAGGAAATATGCCATCAACCAGAATAAACTCAGATGCACACAACATTTGCATATTTATGTCTGAGGTTAGGATTACAGCATTGGGCTCACTGGTGAACCAACCACCATGGTTAATTTAAATGCACCCGTTTTTATTGGTAACATAGAAGATTCCAGAAGTCTAGTATCTTGAATATGAGTAAGGAATAGTTTCTTTATCTTCTATCTAATCCTATGTGTAGTTTGCTTTAAGGCATTACTCTTTGGTAGATGGTTTACTATGTTTGTAGCCATAAGAGCTAGTACTTCTGAAACTATCTTACATGGATCATCTGTGGTATATTCTGCTTTCCTCTTAATAGAATCTCTAGCCTTACAGGCATTTACTTCAGCTGGATCAGAACCATAATAGTGCATAGTAGACTTAAAAAAAAATTCTCCATTAAGCCTAGATATGGTGATTCATCTTCCCTTACACCTGTCATTACTCTTCCTGGAAAGGCACCAGTAACTTCCACAGTCAGTCTTCTTCTCTAAATGGTACAAAACACCATCAATATTAAGTAGTTGCTTACCTTTCTGTAATGGCACTGTGCAGTATATCTGGCCATATTATCCAGGTGAATAAGAGCTGCTGTTATCTACCATTTATTGGAGCACCAAGTATCCGAATATTTTTAATCTGTGCACTGAACTGACTATACATACAGTCATTTTAAATGTAGTTGATGTGTACAGGTGTTTAGACGTACATAACCAGTCTTCCCTTAAAGTGATAACTTGCAATATTTACAGATGTCTCTAAATGCCACTACTACATATGTATATTTGCAGGATAATACTGCTTTCCAGCTTTCAATAAATGCCTCCAGTTACCCCAAAAACATTTACCTGAACAGTTAATGCTGAATGCTCATTACTCAGCTTTCAACTTCAAGATATGATCATTTGACATTCTATTACATGACAGTAAATCCTTAAACATTCAATTGATGTGAAGTGCAATGCCAGAATGGCAAGGAAAAATCCCCCTCTGAACATGTACTGTACAGAGAGACAGCCATGGTGGTCAAGACAACTACTGAATCATTTAGTGGGTCAGGTGTAACAGAAGATGGCATGCGGTTGTGACAGTGAAGGAGATGCCAACTCACAAACTTCCAGAGGTAGGGATTGCAGTGGTCTAAGGGAGAAACATGACAACTGTGCTTACCTTAGCAGCTTGCATGGAAGCATGCAAACATCCTCAGATGCCTGCCTGATGCAGAAGTCACAACTACAGCAGAAAAGCTTGAGATAAATCAAAAAATCCAAATCGCTGTATCCAGGACTGTATGCAAGCTTCTCAGCCCACCAAGCCTTTCTGTGTTGGAAGGAAGCCTTCTAGCTTATCAGTGGGAGTGGTAAGCACTAGGTAGCCTATCTACCATAAGAGGAGTGGTTTCTGGCCTAGAAATCTTAGTTTATTGGCCGTTTGGGCAGTTTTTCCATCTCTTTCAACTTTCTGGTTTAAAAGCCCACGTTTGTGCTAGTTTCCCAGCTTTTCTGTAACTAGTCTAGTCCAGATACAGATTTGCTGTATCCAGGACTGTTTGTAAGCTTCTGAGTCAAAGTCTGCTCTTCAATTTTTCCCTTAGATCTACTAGATGTTCTTCGTGTTTCACTGTTGCAGTCATTACATTTGGGTAATCTGCTGGCAGGTTGGCCTGAATTCCAAAGTCTTGGGTCCTGAGTCAGTTGCTGTCTTCTCTTCCATGACATCAGGTCATCAGGGGTATAAAACATGCAGCCGACGCCATTTTCTTTAGTCTTTCTTGCCGAGCGGTGCCCAAAGCAGAAGCATTTCGCAAGTGCCGGTTGGCCGACTACTGAAATATTCGAGTTTGAGTTTCAGAACCGAAGTCTTCATTAAAGCCAAGTACCCGGTTGGGGAAACTTTTTTCTTGCTCCTTACCGATGTCAGAAAAAGTTAATAACTGTATTACTTCTGGGAAGCAAATACCTCATAAGGATTTCCATTTATACTGTATTCCTTGCCTAGGCCCTGATCACAATGTGCCTGGCTGTCGGTTTTGTGCTAGATTTAACCAACGCACTATTAAGCGTCGGTATATTTTTGCATCAAAGTATTTTGGAAACAGATTTAACTACCCAGAAATGTCGTTGGATAGCAATCCGACTACCGGAGTACATAAACGCAAAGAAAAGGACAGAGAAAGGCAGTTGAGATTCAAAACCGACGACAAAGCTTCTCCTAAGCCAGTCGCCGGTTCGCCAGTACTCAGTGAGGCGCTTTCGCAGCCCCTGATACCCGCTACCTTCGAGTCGCAGGCCTCTACCGGCACTCACGTGAAGTCTGGCATGCCACAAGATACTCAAGGTATTGGACCAACGGATGTGTCTCCCTCAGATGGGTCCGGAGCCACTGAGCAAGCACCGGCTTCTGAGGGTGTATTCAGACCTCAACATTTGTATATCAAACCATCGACAGCTGCAAAACAAAAGATAAAAGCAACTTCTAAAACTAAAAAAAAGACGATGCATGAGCCACGTGCACAGGCCTCTATGCCTAAAAAACAGATGATCAAAATGGCTGAAGACCTCATTACCTTGATCAGGGGTACCCATCTCCCTCCAGATAAGAGGCCTAGGCAAGACACTGATTATGAATCTTCAGATCAGGTTTCTATTTCTTCTAATTCCTCTTCTGATCAGGAATTATTTATTCCTCCCTATGAGGATTCTGATGCAGAGGAGTCTATACCATCTGCATCTCCTCCTGAGGATTATTCATTTGGAGAAACCTTGCATACTTTGAGGGAGCATTTTCACTGGGAGAATCAAAAAAGAGGCTCAGGGATTCCCTTCTTCTCCCTCAGCACAGGCCTTTAGCTAGTCCCCCTGTTTTAGACATTGTGGATGATGTGTTTTCGGAGTCAAACTTGACCCCTGACTCCTTACCTCTGGCTCCCAGTAAGCCTGACAGATATTACAGGGTCCCTGACTCACATAATTTTTTATTTAGAAATCCTGCTGCTGATCCTGAAACTATTTCACAGGGTCCAAAGGGAGTTAAGGCTTCAACAGCAAAAAATCCTACCCCTCTGACAGAGATTCAAGGGCACTGGACAGATGGGGAAAAAATGTTTATACATCTGCAACCTTGGCAATCAGGGCCTTAAACTGTCAATTTCATATGCTTAAGTACCAACAACATGTTATGGGATTGCTGAAACAGAAAATGATGCTGATTTTGGAATGTGCAGAAAATAAAGAATTGCAGGAATTATTGCATGCAGCTGAACAGGTTGGAAAGCATATTGCAATGTGGTTTTGATTCCTTAGAGGCTTCCTGCAGGACCGCAGTTACTGGATCTGTGGTTAGGAGGCATGCCTGGTTAAAGGAACAGAATTTGCCTGATCATGTTAAAGCTAAATTGCTAGATGCTCCTTTACAGCATAATTCTCTGTTTGGTATTAAGGCAGAAGAGGTTTTAAAGAAAATGGAAGACAAAGCTAAGTCTATGCAAACTGTTAAAGACTTCTTACAAGTGCAGCCACCTAGATTTAGTAGACACTGGCCTACAAAAAAACTGGTCCTTTCCTGTGTCAGACAGAGCTCAAAGGGGCAAATCCAGATGCCCTAAGGGTTCCAGATACCAGGCGCAAGATTCATACAGGTCAAAGCAATGGGGCGCTTCTACCTCCAAATCTGGAGGAGATAAAGCGCAAACCTACAGAAAACAATCCCAATGACTTCCCTCTGCCTGCTCCCAAGCATTTATCTTTTGGCAGCACCCTTAGGGGGAAAATTAGCACTTTTTGCTCAAAATTGGCAGTTAATAACCCAGGGCAAGTGGGTACTAAACATAGTATCACAGGGATACAGATTCCATTTCCACAATCTGCCAATGGCAAATGGTTGGCCAGATCTGCCACAAAATCCATGGGCAGAGGCACAGAAACAGGTTACGTCCCTCGTGGATATGAGGGCCATTCAGTCAGTACCAGAACAGAAAAAAGGACAAGGTTTTTACTCGACTGTTCTTGGTACCCAGAAAGGACAAGGCCTGGTGGCCAATACTGGATTTATCGATTTTGAACACAAACTTGGACATTCCAAAATTCAAGATGCTGACTTTGCAGCAGCTTCTGCCCATGCTGGGCAAGAATGCTTGGCTGGTGACATTAGACCTAAAAGAGGCATACCTGCATGTCCCAATAAGGCAATCGTGCAGAAGATACCTCAGATTCAAGCCTGGCTTAATGCATTAGCAATTCTGTGCACTGCCCTTTGGCTTATCTATTGCACCCAAGGTCTTTACAAAGTGCCTGGCACCAGTAATTGCATTTTGCAGACAAAGAAGTATACAAACATATCCTTACTTAGACGACTGTCTCATTCAAGCAGAGAACAAGGACATTCTTCTTCGACACCTGGCATTTGTGAAAAGGCTTCTAACATGCCTAGGGTACACAATAAACGAAAAGAAATCACAACTGGTACCCGCTCAAAAGATAATATTCCTGGGTGCAATCTTGAATACAACTGCCCAGATGGCTTACCTCATGCCAGACAAGTAAAGGCAACTGACTACTTACTTCAAACTAATGGCAACAAAGACCCAGTTATCTGCAAGACAAATTCTGCAGGCTTTGTGCTTCATGTCATCCTGCATCCTACTGATTCCATATGCAAGACTGCATATGAGGAAACTTCAATGGTACCTGAAAAGTTTATGGAGTCAACATTCTCACAGTCTGGAAGCAATGATTCCTCTCATCCCCTGCCTATAACAGGAGTTTCTATGGTGGGCAAAGGCATATCACCAAAACATGGGATGGGCTTTCACTCTCCCCCCTGCCAGCCAAACCTTAACAACAGACACATCGAATTATGCCTGGGGGGCCCACATGGCAGGAAGATGCATTCAGGGCATATGGACCCCAAAACAAATGCATCTGCATATCAACCAGAAAGAGATGCTAGCAGTTCAAAATGCCCTAACAGCATTCAAGGACTTACTTTATCCAGGACAACTACTGATAAAGACGGACAACACCACAGTCATGTAGTATATAAACAAGCAAGAGGGCACACACTCATACCCCCTTTGCAGATTAGCCATGGCACTGTGGGACACAGCTTTGACCTACCAAATACATCTTCAAGCTCAAGTCCTGCCAGGAAAACAAAATACACTGGCAGACGATTTAAGCAGAAATCTTATGGATCCTCACGAGTGGAAACTAAATCCACAAGTCTTCAACATGATAACAGAGAAATGAGGGAGCCCAGACATAGATCTATTTGCCTCTCCTCAAAATTATCAATTGAAAAGATTCTGCACAAGGACTTATCACATGCAAGCATGGAAAGTGGACACCCTATCCTTCAGTTGGAAAAACCTATCAGTTTACGCCTTTCCTCCTCTGCCTCTTCTCCCCAAGGTCCTCCTAAAAGTCAGACAAGAGAAACCAAAGATGATACTAATTGCCCCAGACTAGCCCCACCAGTACTGCTACCCAATCCTAAGGAACTTATCTCAATAGCCAGCTTGGAACTTACCTCAAGGACCTCAACTACTGTCCCAGCAAAACAATCAGATCCTGCACAATCAACTACAGACATTGAACCTGGCAGCATGGCTGATCATGTAGCTATATAAACAACACCTCTCAGTAAAGCTGTGATGGATGTCATTTTGGAAGCCAGAAGGCCTAGTACTAGAAAATCTTATGCTGACAAATGGTAGAGATTCTGTGCTTGAAATCAAGCACAAGGAACGGATACAGCAGAACCAAATATTCCCCAGAGGTTACAATACTTAACTGAGATGCTTGACAAAGGCCTATCTTTCTCATCAATCAAAATCCATGCCTCTGCCATTTCGGCTCATTACAATACAGAGCCACCAATCTTTTCTCATCCTTTACTAAAGCAGTACCTCAGAGGAGCCAAAAATGTAAGGCCTCCTAGAAGATCACCATTACCTGCATGGGACCTCAATTATGTGTTGGAAAAGCTCACCCTGCCTCCACTTGAACCAGCTGCTACCGCTGATATAAAGTTCTTATGGAAAACAGCTCTGCTACTAGCAATAACTTCAGCAAGAAGTGTTTCAGAGCTACAGGCCCTCATGGCTGTAGAGCCTTTTATCATATTTTACCCAGACAGGGAGTCTCTGAGAACAAATCCGACTTTTATGTCGAAGGTGGTTTCCAGTGTGGCTCTTAACCAAACAATTCATCTGCCAACTTTTTATCCAAATCCGCAGAACAAGGGGGAGAGAATTCTGCATTCCTTGGACGTACACAGACAGCTAAGATTCTACCCGAGAAGGACTAAAGCTCTAAGAAAAACTGAGCAATTACTAGTGTCATATGCTGCAGGATCAGAAGGAAAGGCTATTTCAAAGCAGACAATTTCAAAGTGGATGAGCCACTACATCCGTTTCTGCTACTTACACCATGGAAAACCTGTGCCCAAGGGCATTAGGTCTCATTCCACCAGAGCAGCAGCTACTTCAGCAGCCTTTCTCAGAGGAGTACCAACCAAAGACATTCTAGAGGCTGCTACTTGGAATTCTGTTCACACCTTCACAAAGCATTATCATTTGCCTCTCTACTCTAAGTCCAGGGCAGGCTTTGCCACTGCAGTGCTGCAGGGCCTTATAGCCGCACCTAATGCTGTTTAGCTCCAGCCTCTCAACCACAGCTTTGGGATTCTACCCAAATGTAATGACTGCAACAGTATAACATGAAGAACATAGTACAGTTCTTCGTGTTTCACTGTTGCAGTCATCACCTGTGGGAGGATTCCCAAAGCTGAGGAAAAGAATGTAAGGATAGGTTGAGTCCTAGGTATGGGACAGGAGGCCCTGCAGGATTGCAGAGGCAAATCCTGCCCTAGACTTAGAAAAGAGAGGTAGGTGGTGATGCTTTGTAAAGGTATGGACAGAGGTCCAGGTGGCTGCTTCCAAGATGCTCCTGGTAGGTACTCCTCTGAGGAAGACAGTGGAAGTGGAGGTTGCCCTAGTGGAGTGGGTATGGTTGTCTGTAGCAAAAATGGATACAGTGTGAAATTTATTTATTTATTATTTATTTGCTTTTGTTAACCAGGAAAGTCCACTGGGCTGAAATGAGCCCATTTTCAGTGGAGCCCCCCCCCCCCCCCCAAAAAAAATGTACATAATTAAGAGATTATTTAGAAAGTTAATAACAGCATTTAACAATATACAAGAGTTGTTGTTGTTATTGTGTCTTTCGGCTTTTCCCGGTTAGGGGTCGCAACAGCGGAACTCCAGTCCGCTAATGATTGGCAGTTGATTTTTACGTACTGAGTTGCTAGTCCTAACGCACAACCTTCAACGAAGGTACGCCCATTCACGCATGTCTCCACGCAGAAGACGCTCTAGCTGAGAGTCGAACCGGTCAGCGTCTTACTGTGAGGCGACAATGCTACCACAGCACCACCAATATACAAGAGTAATAAAGTACAGTTTTGTACCTACCATAAATGTAGATGTTCGAGTGTTCACCCTGCTGCAGTCATCACACTTGGGTTATTCTGCCGTCAGGTGGTCCCACAGTCGGCCTGAGTTCCAAAGTCTTGGTCCGGCGTCGGTTGCTGTCATTTCTTCCCTGACGTCAGTGTGCCAGGGGTATATAAGAGGCATCCGACGACATTTTCTTCAGTTTTTCTTGCCCCAGATGTCAGGTGCCCCCAATAGGTAGGCAATATATATACTGCTATATAAAAATGTACATATAAAAATAAAACAATTCCTTCAGGCACAAGCAAATACACCACAGAAGTTGTATAGGATAGAATGGTATAGATAAGTCCAGCTAGTTCAGAGGGGATGGAGGGAGGGTAACCTGGACTGCAGCAGGGTGAACACACGAACATCTACATTTATGGTAGGTACAAAGCTGTACTATGTTCATCATGTTACCCTGCTGCAGTCATCACACTTGGGTTGAATCCCAAAGCTAAGGATGGGTGTTGGAGCTAAACAGGGTTAGAAGAAGCTAGTAGGCCCTGCAAAACTGCAGTGGCAAAACCAGCTCTAGTCTTAGAATATAGAGGTAAGTGATAGTGTTTGGTGAAGGTGTGCACTGAACTCCAAGTTGCAGCTCCCAGAATATCCTTGGTTGGCACCTCCCTGAGAAAGGCTGCTGATGTAGCTGGAGCCCTGGTGGAGTGGGACCTAATGTTAGCAGGTTCCGGTTTCCCATGATGCATGTAGCAGAAACGTATGCAATGTCCTATCCATTTTGAAATGGTCTGTTTTGAGATAGCTTTTCCTTGTGATCCTGCAGCATAGGCTACAAAGAGCTGGTCAGATTTTCTGAAAGCCTTACTTTTATCCAAGTAGTAACGTAATTGCTTGTGAATGTCCAAAGAGTGCAGGAGTCTTTCTCCTTTGTTCTGGGGATTTGGGAAAAAGGTGGGCAAATGAATGGTTTGGTTTAGGGCCACACTGGATACCACCTTTGGCATAAAGGAAGGGTTAGTTCGTTGAGAGACTCTGTCTTGATGAAAAATGAGGAAAGGCTCCACTGCCATTAGTGCCTGTAGCTCTAAGACTCTTCTAGCTGAAGTTATTGCTAGTACCAGGGCAGTTTTCCATGAAAGAAATTTTAAGTCAGCTGAAAAAGCTGGTTCAAAGGGCGGCAGTGTAAGCTTTTCCAGAACAAAGTTGAGATCCCAAGTAGGTGTTGGTGCTCTCCTGGGCGGTCTTATGTTCTTAGCCCCTCTGAGGTACTGTCAGGATTGGATGTGAAAATAAAGGAGGATCCGTGTTGTAATGAGCTGAAATTGCTGAGACGTGGATCTTAATAGATGAAAAGGAAAGTCCTTTGTGCAACATCTCAGTTAAATATTGTAGAATCTGAGGAATGCTGGGATCAAGGGGAGTTTGGCCTTTAGCCTGGGTTCCAGGCGCAAAATCTTTTCCATTTGTCTGAATAGGTTTTCCTGGTGCTGGGCCTCCTGGCCTCCAGAATGACATCCATAACAGCTTTGGATAGAGGTATTGGCTGGTTGTTTAAGGTAATTTGCCATGCAGCCAGGTTTAAAGTCTTGAGCTGGCTGTGTAGAATCTGATTGTCTCACTGGGTGAGCAGGTGAGGAATTTGTGGCAAAATCCATGGTGGGCCATGGGCCATGTTCCCTAGAATTGGATACCAGTGCTGGAGTGGCCAGTCTGGTGCAATGAGTATCATTTGTGGCCTCTCTAATCTGACGTTCAGCAGTACCCTTGCTAGAAGAGGCAGTGGAGGAAAGGCATATACTGTTAATGTTTTCCAACTGAATGAGAGGGCATCCACTTTCCAAGCTTGTGGGTGGAATGTCCTTGTGCAAAATTTTTGAAGTTGGTAGTTTTGGGGGTTGGCAAACAGATCTATGTCTGGGCGCCCCCATTTTTGAGTTATCATTGCAAATACTTGTGGATCTAGTTTCCACTCGTGGGGATCCATGATGTTTCTGCTTAGGTCATCTGCCAATGTGTTTTTCTTTCCTGGCGGAATTGTGCTTGTAGTTGAACTTAGTAAGACAGTGCTGTGTTCCACAAGGTGATTGCTTGCCTGCATAGAGGGTAGGAATGTGTGCCCCCTTGCTTGTTTATGTACCACATTACTGTGGTATTGTCCGTCTTTATTATTAGATGTCCTGGGTGTAAGAGGTCCTTGAAAGCTGTTAGGGCATTCTGTACTGCTAGCATTTCTTTTTGATTGATATGCAGATGCCTTTGATCTGTAGTCCATTTGCACCGAATGCACTGTCCTGCCATGTGTGCTCCCCAGGCATAGTCAGATGCATCTGTTGTCATAGTTTGCCTGGCTGTGGGTAAGGTGAAAGGCTGACCCTTGTTGAGGTGACATGCCTGTGCCCACCATAGAAACTCCTGTTGAAGGCAGGGAATGAGTGGTATCATTGTTTCCAAGCTGTGGCTGTGCTGAGTCCATACACTTTTCAGGTACCATTGTAATTTCCTCATATGCAGTTTTGCAAATGGTATTAGTAGTATGCAAGATGCCATGAATCCCAAGGCCTGCAGAATTTTTCTTGCAGGGAGTTGGGTCTTTGTTGCCATTATTTTGAAGTACTGAGTCAACTGTTGTTGCTTGTCTGGCGTGAGATAAGCCATCTGCACCGTTGTATTCAAGCTGTCACCCAGGAATATTATGTTTTGTGAGGGCACTAGTTTTGATTTATTTTCATTTACTGTATACCCTAGGCAACTTAGAAGGTGTTTGACAAATGCCAGATGCTTTAAAAGAATGTCCTTGCTTTCTGCTTGAATAAGGCAGTCGTCCAGGTATGGGTAGATTTGAATTCCTCTTTGTCTGCAGTATGCAATTACTGGTGCCAGGCATTTTGTGAAGACCCTGGGCGCAGTAGATAAGCCAAAGAGCAGTGCAGAGAATTGATAATGGGTTGAACCTGCAATGAAGCGGAGGTATCTTCTGCAATTTTGTCTGATAGGGACATGCAGGTATGCCTCCTTGAGGGCCATCGTTACTAGCCAAGCATTCTTGCCCAGCATGGGAAGAAGCTGCTGTAGTGTTAGCATCTTGAATTTTGGTACTTGCAGATAGGTGTTCAGAATTGAAAGATCCAGAATGGGTCTCCATGCTTTGTCCTTTCCTGGGACTAGAAAGAGTCTCGAGTAAAATCCTTGCCCTTGCTCCTGTGTAGGTACCTGTTGAATGGCTCATGTCCATGAGAGCTGTAATTTGTTTTTGTGCCTCTGCCCATTGATTTGGTGGCAGGTTTGGCATTCCTTTTATCCTTGGCAAGGTATGAAAGTGGAATCTGTATCCTTGTGAGACAATGTTTAGGACCCATTCATCTTTTGTGATGATGTGCCAGTTGTCTGCAAAAAGTGCTAATTTTCCTCCCAAGTTGCCAAGAGAGATTTGCTTGGTAGTTTGAGGGTTGAGTCATTGTGTTTGTCTTCTGCTAGCTTGGGGCCTGTCTTCTCCTCCTTTCTGGGTAGCAGTGCCCCATTGGCGAGGTTTGTAAGGGCCTTGTGACTGACTTCTGCCCCATGGGCGTCTGTATTTGCCCCTCTGTGATCTGTCAGAAGCTGGAAAGGACCAGTTTTTTGTTGGCCAATTTCTGCTGAAACGAGGGGGTTGTACCTGTAAAAAATCCTTGACCGTCTGCATAGACTTTGCCTTATCCTCCATTTTCTTTAAAACCTCTTCTGCTTTGACACCAAATAATACATCCTGCTGTAAAGGTGCATCCAATAATTTTGCTTTAACATGATCAAGTAGGGTTTGTTCTTTTAACCAAGCATGTCTACGTATGACAGACCCAGTATCAGCTTCTCTACAGGAAGCTTCCAATGAATCAAATCCACATTGTAAAGTATGTTTGCCCACCTGTTCAGCTGCGTGCAACAGATCCTGCATTTCCTTGAATTCAGACTGTTCAGAATGTGTGCTCATTTTTTGTTTTAATTGAGACATTAGGAATTGCTGATATTTCAGCATGTGAAACTGACAATTTAATGCTCTCATAGCCAGAATAGCTGAGGTGTATATCTTCTTTCCCCATCTATCTAGGGCTCTGGAATCCCTTTCAGAGGGCACAGGATTTTTAGCCATAGAAGCTTTAGCCCCCTTGGGACCCTGGGAAATTGTTTCTGGGTCAGCCACAGGGCTTTTATGAAGGAATTTGTGTGAGTCAGGTACTCTGTAGTATCTGTCTGGTTTGGCTGGAGCAGGAGGTAGAGAGTCTGGATTTAGACTAGACTCCAAGTAAACATCATCCACAATGTCTAAAACTGGAGGGATAGCAAGTGGTCTGTGCTGGGGTAGTAAAAGGAACTCTCGGAGCCTTTTCTTAGAATCAGAGTAGTCCTGGCCTTCCCAGTGGAAATGTTCCCTCATGGTATGTAAAGTTTCCCCAAAGGAGTAGTCTTCAGGGGGAGATGCTGAGGGAATAAAGTCTTCAGCATCAGAGTCTTCATAAGGGGGAAAGGCGTAATCCTGTTCCTCAGAAGAATCTGAGGAAATAGAAACCTGGTCAGAGGAAGCATAATCCTCCTATTGTCTTGGTCTTTTATCTGGAGGGGGATGGGAACCCCTGATTAGGGTATTCAAATCTTCAGCCATCTTAAGCATCTGTTTCTTAGGCATGAGGCCTTGAACTGGAGACTGATGTACAGTCTTTTTTGGTTTTAATGGAGTTTTAAGCTTAACATAAGATTTAATGGTGAGTGTAGTCGGTCTGAAGACACCTTCTGCAACCGAAGGTGTTTCTACTGCACCGGGATCTCCTTTTGCTCTGGTGTCGGAAGGGCCGAATGAAGATGGCTGCGATGGCCTAGTACTCTCTGCTTGAGAATCCAAAGCTGTCTGGGGTTCCAATTCTGTGGTCGTCATGGTTTGCGTAGGCGCCTCACTGAAAACTGGAGAACCGGTGACAGGCCCAGAAGAGGCCTCAGAGTCTGGCTTGTTCCTAGGCTGCCTGTCCTTATCCTTGCGTTTTTTTATGCATGCCGGTCGTTGACTGCTCCGATGGCATGATATAATTAAACTTCCTACCAAAGTAATGTCGTACGAAGTCAAAACGGCATTTGATAGTTCGTTTATTAAACCTAGCACAAAACCGACAACCTGTGACGTCGTGGTCTGGGCCTAGGCAAGGAATACAATAAGAATGGAAGTCCTTATGAAGTATTTGCTTCCCACAAGAAATGCAATTGTTAACTTTTTCTGACATCGTACTGAGGCAAGAAAAGGTTCCCCAACGGGGTACTTAGCTTTATTGAAGACTTCGGACTGAAATTCAAATCGAAAATCTCAGGTGTCGGCCGACCGGCACTTGCGAACTGCTTCTGCTTCAGACACCGCACGGCAAGAAAGACTGAAGAAAATGGCGTCGGATGCCTCTTATATACCCCTGGCGCACTGACGTCAGGGAAGAAGTGACAGCAACCGACGCTGGACCAAGACTTTGGAATTCAGGCCGACTGCGGGACCGCCTGACGGCAGGATAACCCAAGTGTGATGACTGCAGCAGGGTAACATGATGAACATCAGCATTGAACAACATACAATATAATAATATAGGAATAATAGAAGTGACACAGTAACACAGGCAATGTATAGCAACATTTTGTGGAAGACTCGGGTGCTTGCCAGGTATCCAGTACATCAGACAGATAATGATAATCTGCACTTACACACTTTTTACACACCATGTGAGGCAGGGTGAGGCACACTGTGCTGTGATTAAGGGGGAGTGCACAATAGGGAGAGTGAAGAAGAGTGTGGGTATCTGAGAGAAGAGTCAGGTTAGTAATCAGGTGACTGAGGAATTAGGGATGGTGCAAGGGCATAAAAGGGGAGATTTTCGGGGAAAAAG